>NC_025692.1:1597072-1603741 GCF_000633955.1 Camelina sativa | reverse complement strand
TTCGCCGCACCAGCAGCTATCTTCATTCTCATGTTCCAATCTAAGGCCTCCTTATCCGGTGGAAGATCTGGGGCAGAGGACAAACCGAAAGGAAAATATAATAAACTTCTTTGCTAAAGTTAGGGTTGACATTGACTAAGATCACAAAGAATCTTTGGCTTGATATTGACTAACATCACAAAGAACAGCTGGGGTCTAAAATGGTGAAAGTTTAGAAAATAGCGGTGATTTACCGTGGAGGTGATCTTCCAATGATCCTAAGGGCATAAACTCATATACCAAGAGGCGTTGATCTCCATCAGCACAGTAGCCAATAAGGTTGACTAAGTTGGGATGATGAAGAAGGCTAAGCATAAGAACCTCTACCAGAAATTCTCTGTTACCTTGTAAACCATTCCTGTCCAATTGTTTAACCGCAACAACCTGAAAGATAACAAGAAACATAGATCAGAGGTACAACACTATTAATGTATCCAAAATCATCAAGCTAACCAACTCTTCTGTAACACGTAGGGGGTAAAAGATGAAGAGTAATCCTTAATGAAAGGAAAACATAAATATAACAATGTTCACCAAGTACGCAATCAAATTTAGTCATCTTTTTAACAGCATAACATAGCCTTGTACAATTGAAAAATGGTGAGCCGCGTCTTTCACATTTCCTATCAAATTCAACATTCAAGAAAACAGTTGAAAGCCAAGAGAACACCATGACTACACATTTTTTTCCTTTATACTTCATACACTCCATTTAAAAGGATTAAATTTGGAAAACTCTTAGCATTCAAAACATATAAACGATCACTTTTTACGAATAAATTTTTTTTGTTTGAAAACGAAGCTTAAATTGAAAGGGAAGGACTTTGAGTAACAGGTAAGACCCATTTAATATACAAAGCAAAATCTCCCTCTAGAATTCAACATCAGCAATTGTATGCAACTTTATCAAATAGTAATGTAAAATGTAATTTCCTAAGATTCAAAAACAAAAGAAAAAATTACCTGACCGGTGCTATCAAGCCTTCCTTTGTAGACACGTCCAAATCCACCTTCACCTAAGAAAGTGTCAGGATGGAAGTTCATAGTTGCAGCAGCAAGCTCACGGAAAGCAAATGTATGAGCAGCAATTTGATTAAGCCCATCCCTTGGAAGCAGTAGCTCCCTTTTTGACCCTCCATTGCTCTTTGAGCTAAGCTTCTCCCCACCTGCAACCGTCATCAAGACCAATCAATCTACCAAACGCATCCCCAATCCAAAACTCCAAGAACAAAAATCACCCTAAAAACTTAAAAACTTGTATCAGTGTCCTAAAGGCACAATCCTCAAATAACCAAATCTAAGATCCTAATCCTGATTGAGTAGGATCATGTGATCCTGATCCTCACAAAGTCCAATTCATTTATCAACACACAAACTAAGGACAAACTTGGAACTTGTGAATTATGTAGATCAAAACAAGTGAAAGGATCACACTTTCCTCTGCACCTTACACCAATAAATACGAATACAGTTGAACCAGAACAAGCCCAATAGCCTAAAACATGTGACAAGCTCATATATCCAAAGTAACAGTAGTGATTGAATGAGAGATCAAGTTCCCGTTTAGCTCAATCAGGATCATAACAACCAGATCTTGTGGGCATGTAACAATAAGAAGAAAACGAAGAAAAAAAAGCAAATGAGAGATCATGAAGTAATCAAAGAACCTGAAGGGAGACCAGAGATGCTATTAGATACTGTCGGTTGTAATTGTTTCTTCTTCTGACCATTAGATTCCTCAACTGGATTCAGCTTCTCGTCATCACTCGAATCAAAACACGAGAAACAACCCATCTCCTCCTCCTCCTCCTCCTCCTCCTCCTCCTCCTCCACTCAATTTTTCCCAAAGATCAGTAATCCAAAATAAATAAAAAAAAACACACCCTTTCAATCCTATTGTGAAATCAATGAACAGAGGACGATTGGGATAAACAAATAAATAAATAAAAAAAGCAAAACTTTTTACATATACCCAGAAAGAAAGAAGGAGAATTGAGATTCTGGGTACAAATAAAAAAACCAACTTTGTTCAGATTCGAACTGGTAACAACGAATTGGAGTTGAGAGAGAAAGAGAGAAAGAGAGAGAGAGAGAGATGAAGCAGCTTCTTTTGTCGTCCACGAGTGTTCACACTTTTACCAAATTGCGAATTAACAATGACGCGTTTCCGAAAACACTCAGTAAAATATCTCTTTCCCTCTAAACTTTTTTTTCCTCGTTGACGAGATTTTTTATATATTCAATTCTAACAATAATCTCCAAATACAAGCAAGCAAAATTACACTTTTTTTTTCTTTTGTTAATTTAAGCAAAAAGAAGAAAAAAAAAACTTCCTTCTGTTGTGTAAAACAAAATAAGGAAAAAAATCCTTCTTTATTATTACACATTCTTTTCATTACAATGATTTGTTTGGGTCAAAATAAAAGCACAAAAACTTTGGTGTCTTTCTTTTTCTTATAAAGTGGATAAAAGCAGAAGATAAACGTTTCCTTTTTTACGTTTTTTTGTTTTTGTTTTGGTCACTTATTATTAAGTGTGATTGATATAACTTTCTGATCTCATCGACTAAAATAGTATTTGATTCCATTGTTACCACCAATTGTAAAAAACTGATAACAAATGGTAAAGACCAATCGATTGATTGTTAGATGCGATTTTGTGTTGATTGGAAAACTGTATAACGGAAAGTTAGTTTTATTGTGTGTATTTACGGTTAACATCTATTAATAACATTATTTTATTTGATCGTTGTGACATACAGTATATGCCTAATCATATTCCTTTAGTTTTCTTAAGATATTTTCGATTTTTGTTTTTTTTTTTTAATTATGGTAGATAATTTCATAATTTTTATCAAATCTTCTTTAACATTGTCATTAATCACCAAAGAAATTTTTTTCAAATCCACGGTATAAAAAAAACAACAATGTTGGCAAAAATAAAAGGTAAAAAATACAATCTTAAATTCTGCGTTTTAGCTAAAATATCTTACAAATACAGAATACTACTTCAATATTTGTTCACACCAAAAAAAAATATCAATATTTGTAAATATAGCTGTCGACAAACAAAGTAAAATATATTTGTTAAAATAGCTTAGACTTGAATTTTTTTTATGTCCACCTAAACACTTCTATTTATAGTCTCATATGAGAGAATGAAATATTAAATAGGCGCTTATCAGTTATATTGACAATCAACACTAGTTGATTCTCATCAATCAAAGCGAATTAAAACTTGCAATCAAACTATATTAATCTTCTTGATTGATTTGGCAGTCAACCTCCGACTGATCACTAACCGAATCAATTGTGAGATAAAGTCTCATTTACCAATCAAAATGATATTTTAAAAATATTTCATAAAATTCATATGTCAGACTCTTTTGGGACTTCATAACACATGCTTTGATAATTTTGAATCATAAAATCCAAGTGTTGTAACAATTTTTGGAATCTAAGCCTTTTAACCAAAAAGGAAAAAAAAAACATTTATTGGAATCTTATTGACGATCGCCAATGAATTAAATTTTGGCATTGGTAGAGATCCTTGATCGTTAGCCTCAATCAACGATTATCTTATATATTAGCCAAATGCATGATTGGTTTTGACTTAACGGTTAGATGCACGATTTGCTTGAATTGCGGAAGAACTTAAGAATTGATTAGGGACCGAATTGATTATGAAGAGGAGATAGTTTGTGTAATTTTTTAGCTTGAAAAGTAGAGTAAACTAGTACTATATCGATATATGTTCTCTAATACCATGTTGAGGATCGCAGCAAGTCCGGGTCCTTGGCTAAAAAACATGCAAAGCATAGACTTCAATAAAGAAAAAACTACATAAGCAAAGGCCTCAATGTTTTATTTTCCTAGCTTTATCAGGCTTTACGTGAGTATAGGCCGGTTCTAGACTCACAACATTTTCTGGATCACATCGTAAATAAATGATTCAGCCCAAAATCAAAATATACACATTATAAAGTTTTGATGATCAGGTTGAGTTTGATTAATATAAAGTACAACCAATCTATAAAAGAAAAGTAAAAAAAAAAAAAAAACAGAGAGATCGTGAGACGCATAACCTTTTCCTTACCAGTCAACGGACGATGGGTTCCCAAAAAAACGAACCTCAGAATTAAAAGAAAAAATATATAATAGCTAAAACACAGAGAGCCAAAAAAAATTCACAATTAGTATCGTCGTAAAAGAAAGAACAATAAAAAAAACTCTAATAATGGATTATTCATAATAATCCTCACACTAATTTTCTCGTTCCCCATTTTGTTTTTTCCCATCTTAANAAAAAAAAAAAAACCAAAAAAGACAAAACAACTGTTTAGATAGTGTTTTTAATTTTCCCGGCGAAAAAAATGGACAAAACGGAATCATCGGAAACACATGTTCACAAATCCGAAGATCACGATCACGATCACAAAAAACATTCCGATGAATCGGAACAAAAACTTCATTCATCGACGCCGGAATCGGAAACCTCCGAGGTGAGCCTTGTTCAGGTGATGGAAGCCGTCGACGATTTCATCCAATCCCTTTCTACCGAGAAGAATGATCCTTTACAGGAGATTCCACCGGCGGTGGAACCATTCCCGGAGACGGTGGATTCATTGGTGTCAAAGATGGAATCTTCCGGGCTTGGACGAGACGAAACAGAGGACTCTGTATTCATCGACGCCGTTAACCGGATTTCAAAATCGGTTATGAGATTGAGAGAGCTTAAATTAGATTCAACTCCGGTTTCTTCTTGGTTAAACCGGGCAAGTTCGGTTCAGCACCGTGCTGTCTCTCTCCTCGACGAAGAGTTCCGTCATCTTCTTGATCGTTCCAGAGAAGATAATAAGAAGAAGAACAGAAACAACAACGATGGGAACAGCTCCGATCATAACCATTCTTCGGCAAACGAATCCGACCGATGCGCTTTACCGGACAATGATAAGGAGGCGGAGGAGGAAGAAAGCTTCCCGGATTTTTCACCGGAATCGATCTCGACGTTGAAGAAGATCGCCGGAGCGATGATCTTCGCCGGTTACGAATCAGAGTGTTGTATGTCGTACGAAATGTCGAGACGGCACGCGTTCAAGGAGGAGCTGAGCGAGGTTGGATTCGAAGGGATCAACGTTGAAGACGTTCAGAGAATAGCTTGGGAGTCTCTTGAAGGTGAGATCGCTTCTTGGATCTCAATCGTTCGCCGTTGCTCCACGTTGCTTTTCCCCGGCGAGCTTTCTCTCTGCAACACCGTCTTCACTGATGCCTCGATCCGTAAACGCCTCTTCACCGGTTTGGTCTCCGCTGTTACAATCCGGTTCCTAGATTTCTCCGGTGCCGTGGTTCTTACGAAACGGTCCTCGGAGAAGCTTTTCAAGTTCCTAGACATGTACGAGACGCTCCGTGACTTGATCTCAGCGGTGGAACAATCTGATTCGGATCTGATCCAAGAGATCAAATTGGCTCAGACGAGGCTAGGTGAAGCAGCAGTGACTATATTCGGAGAGCTTGAGAAGTCGATCAAGAGCGATAACGGAAGAANTCAATCAAAGCGAATTAAAACTTGCAATCAAACTATATTAATCTTCTTGATTGATTTGGCAGTCAACCTCCGACTGATCACTAACCGAATCAATTGTGAGATAAAGTCTCATTTACCAATCAAAATGATATTTTAAAAATATTTCATAAAATTCATATGTCAGACTCTTTTGGGACTTCATAACACATGCTTTGATAATTTTGAATCATAAAATCCAAGTGTTGTAACAATTTTTGGAATCTAAGCCTTTTAACCAAAAAGGAAAAAAAAAACATTTATTGGAATCTTATTGACGATCGCCAATGAATTAAATTTTGGCATTGGTAGAGATCCTTGATCGTTAGCCTCAATCAACGATTATCTTATATATTAGCCAAATGCATGATTGGTTTTGACTTAACGGTTAGATGCACGATTTGCTTGAATTGCGGAAGAACTTAAGAATTGATTAGGGACCGAATTGATTATGAAGAGGAGATAGTTTGTGTAATTTTTTAGCTTGAAAAGTAGAGTAAACTAGTACTATATCGATATATGTTCTCTAATACCATGTTGAGGATCGCAGCAAGTCCGGGTCCTTGGCTAAAAAACATGCAAAGCATAGACTTCAATAAAGAAAAAACTACATAAGCAAAGGCCTCAATGTTTTATTTTCCTAGCTTTATCAGGCTTTACGTGAGTATAGGCCGGTTCTAGACTCACAACATTTTCTGGATCACATCGTAAATAAATGATTCAGCCCAAAATCAAAATATACACATTATAAAGTTTTGATGATCAGGTTGAGTTTGATTAATATAAAGTACAACCAATCTATAAAAGAAAAGTAAAAAAAAAAAAAAAACAGAGAGATCGTGAGACGCATAACCTTTTCCTTACCAGTCAACGGACGATGGGTTCCCAAAAAAACGAACCTCAGAATTAAAAGAAAAAATATATAATAGCTAAAACACAGAGAGCCAAAAAAAATTCACAATTAGTATCGTCGTAAAAGAAAGAACAATAAAAAAAACTCTAATAATGGATTATTCATAATAATCCTCACACTAATTTTCTCGTTCCCCATTTTGTTTTTTCCCATCTTAA
>NC_025692.1:1584055-1595013 GCF_000633955.1 Camelina sativa | reverse complement strand
TTAACACGTTACACCATGAACTACCTCAAATACGCTTGTGAGTACAAGGAGACACTAGACCAAGTGTTCCAACACTACGAATCGAATCAAACAGATACCGTACCTGAACCAGAGACAAAGCCAAAGCAACAGCAACGAGAAGACGATGAAGAGTACAAAACGTCAGCTTACGCTAGACAAATGATAAGGGTTATGGAGTTTCTTGATGCTAATCTAGATATCAAATCGAAACTGTACAGAGACCCGTCACTGCGATACATATTCTTGATGAACAATGGGAGATACATTCTGCAGAAGATTAAAGGTTCGACAGAGATAAGGGATTTGATGGGACAGTCATGGACAAGGAAAAGATCGACAGAGCTGAGACAGTATCATAAGAGCTACCAGAGAGAGACTTGGGGTAAAGTGTTGCAGTGTATGAATCAAGAAGGGTTACAGGTAAATGGGAAAGTGTCCAAGCCGGTTTTGAAAGAAAGGTTCAAGATTTTCAATGCTATGTTCGACGAGATTCACAAGACGCAGAGCACTTGGATTGTGAGTGATGAGCAGATGCAATCTGAGCTAAGGGTGTCGATCTCAGCGTTGGTGATTCCAGCTTATAGGTCTTTCTTTGGGAGGTATAAACAACATCTTGATTCAGGGAAGCAGACGGATAAGTATGTCAAGTATCAGCCTGAGGATATTGAATCTTTCATTGATGACTTGTTTGATGGCAACCACCCTACTTCTTTGGCACGCAAGAGAAATTGATAACTCCTTGTCTCTTAAACTATGAGGAGAACACGAATTGTTCCTTTTTGCTTCTTCCTTTTTTTNCGCATAACCTTTTCCTTACCAGTCAACGGACGATGGGTTCCCAAAAAAACGAACCTCAGAATTAAAAGAAAAAATATATAATAGCTAAAACACAGAGAGCCAAAAAAAATTCACAATTAGTATCGTCGTAAAAGAAAGAACAATAAAAAAAACTCTAATAATGGATTATTCATAATAATCCTCACACTAATTTTCTCGTTCCCCATTTTGTTTTTTCCCATCTTAATTTCCCAAAAAAAAAAAAAAAAACCAAAAAAGACAAAACAACTGTTTAGATAGTGTTTTTAATTTTCCCGGCGAAAAAAATGGACAAAACGGAATCATCGGAAACACATGTTCACAAATCCGAAGATCACGATCACGATCACAAAAAACATTCCGATGAATCGGAACAAAAACTTCATTCATCGACGCCGGAATCGGAAACCTCCGAGGTGAGCCTTGTTCAGGTGATGGAAGCCGTCGACGATTTCATCCAATCCCTTTCTACCGAGAAGAATGATCCTTTACAGGAGATTCCACCGGCGGTGGAACCATTCCCGGAGACGGTGGATTCATTGGTGTCAAAGATGGAATCTTCCGGGCTTGGACGAGACGAAACAGAGGACTCTGTATTCATCGACGCCGTTAACCGGATTTCAAAATCGGTTATGAGATTGAGAGAGCTTAAATTAGATTCAACTCCGGTTTCTTCTTGGTTAAACCGGGCGAGTTCGGTTCAGCACCGTGCTGTCTCTCTTCTCGACGAAGAGTTCCGTCATCTTCTTGATCGTTCCAGAGAAGATAAGAAGAAGAAGAACAGAAACAACAACGATGGGAACAGCTCCGATCAAAACCATTCTTCGGCAAACGAATCCGACCGATGCGCTTTACCGGACAATGATAAGGAGGAGGTGGAAGAAAGCTTCCCGGATTTTTCACCGGAATCGATCTCGACGTTGAAGAAGATCGCCGGAGCGATGATCTTCGCCGGTTACGAATCAGAGTGTTGTATGTCATACGAAATGTCGAGACGGCACGCGTTCAAGGAGGAGCTGAGCGAGGTTGGATTCGAAGGGATCAACGTTGAAGACGTTCAGAGAATAGCTTGGGAGTCTCTTGAAGGTGAGATCGCTTCTTGGATCTCAATCGTTCGCCGTTGCTCCACGTTGCTTTTCCCCGGCGAGCTTTCTCTCTGCAACACCGTCTTCACTGATGCCTCGATCCGTAAACGCCTCTTCACCGGTTTGGTCTCCGCTGTTACAATCCGGTTCCTAGATTTCTCCGGTGCCGTGGTTCTTACGAAACGGTCCTCGGAGAAGCTTTTTAAGTTCCTTGACATGTACGAGACGCTCCGTGACTTGATCTCAGCGGTGGAACAATCTGATTCGGATCTGATCCAAGAGATCAAATTGGCTCAGACGAGGCTAGGTGAAGCAGCAGTGACTATATTCGGAGAGCTTGAGAAGTCGATCAAGAGCGATAACGGAAGAACACCTGTTCCGAGTGGTGCGGTTCATCCGTTAACACGTTACACCATGAACTACCTCAAATACGCTTGTGAGTACAAGGAGACACTAGACCAAGTGTTCCAACACTACGAATCGAATCAAACAGATACCGTACCTGAACCAGAGACAAAGCCAAAGCAACAGCAACGAGAAGACGATGAAGAGTACAAAACGTCAGCTTACGCTAGACAAATGATAAGGGTTATGGAGTTTCTTGATGCTAATCTAGATATCAAATCGAAACTGTACAGAGACCCGTCACTGCGATACATATTCTTGATGAACAATGGGAGATACATTCTGCAGAAGATTAAAGGTTCGACAGAGATAAGGGATTTGATGGGACAGTCATGGACAAGGAAAAGATCGACAGAGCTGAGACAGTATCATAAGAGCTACCAGAGAGAGACTTGGGGCAAAGTGTTGCAGTGTATGAATCAAGAAGGGTTACAGGTAAACGGGAAAGTGTCCAAGCCGGTTTTGAAAGAAAGGTTTAAGATTTTCAATGCTATGTTCGACGAGATTCACAAGACGCAGAGCACTTGGATTGTGAGTGATGAGCAGATGCAATCTGAGCTTAGGGTGTCGATCTCAGCGTTGGTGATTCCAGCTTATAGGTCTTTCTTTGGGAGGTATAAACAACATCTTGATTCAGGGAAGCAGACGGATAAGTATGTCAAGTATCAGCCTGAGGATATTGAATCTTTCATTGATGACTTGTTTGATGGCAACCACCCTACTTCTTTGGCACGCAAGAGAAATTGATAACTCCTTGTCTCTTAAACTATGAGGAGAACACGAATTGTTCCTTTTTGCTTCTTCCTTTTTTTTTAATTTCCATCCCTTCTACCAATATCTTTCATTACCTTCATGTTTATAGAATCCGACAAGCTACCATGAAAACTTTTTGTTTTTTTCTTACTTTTCAAAAGTTTGAGTTTCTTTTACTGTTAAGTCTATGTTTTAATATCCTGTTTGAACAGGTTGTGAGAGAAAATTGTTTAGAACTACTTAGGGATAAAGGCACAAAATTATCTTAACAGTTAAAATGTATTGGATATTTTTTTGTGTTACAATGATGATTTTAATTCATGATTAAGTTGATTTTGTGATATATATTTTGACGAGATGTTAGAGCCTTAGTGGTTTTTTTGTAGCAATTGTATCTGAAGTTCAAGTTTCCCAAGATTGGAGTCAAGTTATACATATAAATAATGTCAATGTGTAATTTGCAAAAGACTTGGATCACAAGAAAGTAGTTAAACCCTTCAATCTCGACCAAGACAAAGTATGTAGATAACTGTCAATATTTGAAAAAGTAGGGGCACATAAAGTAATAATTGGGGTTTAGCTCATAATACAGTATGTTTGGGTTAGAGATCTGTCCAAGTGGGAAAGGAGGAACTCTTTTCTTTCGGTAAAGGATCCAAATTAGATTTCTTCTACATGAGCATTTCTCACATTGTTACACCAGAATGAGCCAAAAAAGGCTCTTCACATGTCTTTGTTTTGTAGTGGATAAAGAATTTTAGTTAAACAGTGTGTTTGGGGTCAAAAATAGATCACGGACTGAATATATTGCAATCACCCACACACACACACACACATACATACATTATCATCAAAAAAAGAACAGAAGAGAGAGAGCGAGTGAGATTAGCCACAATGTATCTTCCTCTCCTCTATCTTCTGCTTCTGGCTTCTTGCTTTACAGATCAAGCTTTAGGCCGTGGTCGTGGCCGGTCACCACCGGATGCAAGCGTCGACCCTTCTTCTCGCATCACAGTCGTCGGAGTTGTCTACTGTGACACGTGCTCTATCAACACTTTCTCAAGACAGAGCTATTTCTTACAAGGTCAGGGTCCTTGATTTAAACGTCACATGAACTGTCTTTAGACTTATACTTTTCTGGTAACTTAGGATATAAGATTGGTCAATCTCGTTACCGTTTTATTAGATTTGATACAATTTTGGTTTTCATTAACACTTTCTCAAAAAACAGAGCTATTTCTTGCAAGGGTAATAAAGAGGGATCTAGATTTTAACATTACAAGAACTGTTCTTGGACTTCAAGTTATATGGAAATTTACGACTTGTAAATCCTGTTCGATCTGATATGGTTTCGGTCTTTGATATGGTTTCTAAATTGGTTTTGTCAGGTGTGGAAGTTCATGTGACATGTAGATTCAAAGCAAGTTCACCAAAAACAGCAGAGGAAGTGAACATATCAGTAAACAGAACAACAGACAGAAGCGGCGTTTACAAACTCGAGATCCCTCACGTCGATGGCATCGATTGCGTCGATGGAATCGCCATAGCATCTCAATGCAGCGCCAAGCTACTCAAAACCTCCTCCGACAACAACGGAGGCTGCAGCATCCCTGTTTTCCAAACTGCAACCAACGAAGTATCCATCAAATCGAAACAAGATCGAGTCTGTATCTACAGCTTAAGCGCACTCAGCTACAAACCATCCCATAAAAACACCACACTGTGCGGCGTTGGCGGCAAGAAGAGACATCACCGCAGAGAGAAAGAGGAAGAAGAGAAGAAGGATAAGAGATTTAGAGATTCGAAATTTTTCTGGCCTTATCTGCCACCGTATTGGTTCCCTTGGCCATACCCTAATATGCCTTTACCGACACTACCACCGCTTCCATCTTTCCCTTTCCCTTTTCTACCTTTCGGAAACCCGAATCCGGCATTGCCAGCACTCGATTGGAAAGATCCGACAACTTGGATACCTTATCTTCCACGTTTTCCTCCAGGAGATCACAATCTTTAGGGACCAGATGATTCTTCTCTTTACCTCCACATTTGGCTTTCTCTGTTTTATTTTATTTTGCTATGATATCCTCTGTTCTGAGGTTAATTGTGTGTGTTTACGATTTGATTACTTATTAATGTGTAATTATTCTTCAGTTACAGAAGATTAAGATTTGGTTTAAGGAGGAAAGTTTTGATGGATTTGGTAAAAACAGAGCCATTTCTTTTAATACAAGGTATATTTCTAAAACGTTGTTAACGTCAATGCAAGTTTATGAACGATGAAGCATCATTACGACGAACATAAGCTTGATGACCGGTCACTCGTTGAATTAGTGAGGAATGCGACCTAAAGAGTATAATAGGCTAATGTTGTGTGAGCGTGGTCATATGTCTACTACTGATCTTGACTTTGGTGAAAGTTGAGCTTGATTAACCAAAAAAACATTGCATGCTTACAAACTGAGTTGGGGTCTTCTACAAAAGTTAACTCTACTGAATATAAACATACTGCTCAAGGATAGAAGTTTCATGTACAAGTACAAACTTTAAAACATAACCCCCAAAAAACCTAGAAAAGAGTATCGATCTTGACACTATGTTTACAACATGTGTTTTCCTTTAAAGGTCTCCACTTGCTTCTTTAGCCCATCGATGACATCAGAAGCTTCCTATTGCATTATATCAAATGATATGAGTATATATGGTAAATTATAATTAAAAAAAAGTGGATATTTAGTTTTCATATGTGGTAAATTACTAAAGGACTAACCCGTAGTTGCTTCCTTAAGGCATTCTCAGTCACATCTCTGCGGGCTCTTTCTTCATGAAAGATTTTATTCACTCCCTCCTGCCGATTTTCCAAGTTTTGGATCTTAGCTCTTGACTCCTCAAGCTGTTGGTTCATATTAATAGCAAACGATGAAAATTTCATTATCGCCACCAAAAAAGAAAAACAAAGTCAAAATTTTGTAAGAGAAAAGAGGTTTTACTTGCAACTGAAGTTGTGCTTTTTCTCTTTGCAACTCAGAGACCACTTCGGCTGACTTCTGTTTCACCTTCTGCAACTCTGCTTCTAGATTAACTGAGCCTCCTGTTTCTTGGAAACTACGGTTCAAAAGAGATTTTAAATTAATATGGTACCGAAGAAGATAACATTATTTCAGATTCAGAGAAAACATCAGAGAGCGAACCTTCTCCCAAGAGGGTTTTTGTTCGTAGACATGATCTCAGGTTGTATTTTTACACCACTTGCTTGTTGTGGTTGTGTTTTAACCTATTTTTCAGAGAGATTTATTAGAGACTCGTATATTAGAACAAATGATGATATCTATATATTAGTACAAGAAACTTTTTTTTTACCTGAGTGTTTTGGTTTCTTATACATGATTCAACATTTTGCCTGCATGGAGCTGGTGCTGCAGTAGGAGATGGTCCCCTATTAAGGTTTGTGTTGTTCAAAGGCCGAGTGGTTTCTGTAACATTACTTTCATAATAACTCTTTTGTTTCCGTCTTGGAGCATAACCAATCTCGTGGCACCTTGAAGACCTATCAAATAAAATGATAACTTGAGTGTAAGTCCAAAACCTCATAAGAGGTCTATAGTAGTGGAGAATGTATAGTCGTACCAGTAGTGCTTTTGGTGATGGATCAATCGGCCTTCAAGCTTAGCAAGAACCGCAGTTCTCTCAAAACCTTGCTTATTATGAGCTGGTTGTATGAAATTAGCTTCAATAATACCAATAACACCGCGTCCATCACTTCCAGCAGCAGTCCAGACCCTCCAAAACGGCTGATGAAGAAAACAAGAAGAAATGTAAAAAAAGATAGTCAACAAAAAACTATACCACTAACTCAGCTGTGAGTTAAATAAGTCACCTTGATAAGCCGGTTCTTATGGTAAACATTGAACCCTTGTATGTCAATGTGATGACGAGCATCTTTCACAAAGCCAAGCTTTATAGTAGCACGCATCTGTTTTTTTTTTTAATTGGGAAAACACAGATAAACATTAAAGATTGTTTCAGAGATTATGAAAAGTTAGAAGACAAAGGTAAGGTATCATTACCTCGTCTTGATCTGACGACCATTCTGGAGAACGCATAGGTTTGTATGTTTTCTCTTCCATCATCATCATGTCGTCTAAGATGCTGTGATGTTGAACATCTTTGCCACGAAGAATGATTCTGAAATTTGATGGACGTTTGAGATACAGAATCGATGCATAACTCTGCATAGAGAGAAAAAAAAACAGACATTAAATCAATGAACACTTGAAGTAGAATAGTTAGCAAATTGCATTGTGTTAAGAAACATGGAAACTACATACACGTAGTGAGTGTCGATAACTCAGGAAATGCCTCGAGTTAGGATTAGCTTTGGCCATTTCGATGTTCTTCTCATCTCTGTTTACACCTCTGAGTTGAATATCCTGTAGACAAAACACACATCAACATTTCTGTTACTTATATTAATCCCAAATTGACTGTATTGAAAAAGTCTTGGTAAGTGATATTACATGAGGGTCTGTATCAAAGTCAAGTTCCAACTTCCCTTCATCGTCCTCCCATAGATTATATATCACGATCCGAGTACCTTGCTCTTCTAGGTGATCAAACTGTACCATGTAACAAGTATGAGATACAATAAAAAGGTATATATATAACAAAAGGATATCTATATATGTATAACAAAACCTGGTCCAATAAATCTTGTTCGGATAGATAAGGTGACCACTTCATTATGGTCTCTAGATTATCAGACCACTCATCTCTGGAGTTATAAACTATCTCCTTCCACTCGTTATTGACCAACTCATAATCAACCTACGCAGTGAAAAAAAAAACCCAAAGTTTAAGACGTAATGTTTTGAGAAGAAGAGGAAGAGCAATCTAAATAAGAAATTTTTTTACCGTGGGGACAATTGCTTCACATTTTCTTGTCTCGTAAAGAAACGTATATGATAGCATACCAATGCTCTGTGTCGGACTGAAACAGAGATAAGAAACACAGTTAATATCGAAAACGCGAAAACAAAAAGAAGGTAAGAACCAAAATAATGCTGTGAAATAACTCACTTGTTTCCATTGGTTCCTCGACAACGTGAGAAGACAATTGCATCAGCACCAAGCCTCATTGTACTAGTTTTGAATCCATTCCCATCTACATTGTTTGTTTTACAAATTTGAAGATTAGATAATTCCAAGAACAGAGCCAAAAGAAAAGAAAAAAAAACTATAGATAATGAATTTTGGAGAGGCTTACATTGACCAACCCTATTAGCCATATTGCGTTTTCTTGAATACCCTAAAGAAAGGCACTCTCTAAACGTACTAGGATTCATCCCACCTCCATTGTCTGCAATGACATCAGTTTAGAGATTTCATAATCATATATAAAATCAGTGGTTAAGGGACTAATTAAGGTTTAATCATCACAGCTAAGAAGTTAGATTAACCTTCAACAATTAGAATGTTGCTTTTTCCGTCTCTTTCATTAGTTGCTGTATTGACATGAACATATGTAGCCCCATTATTCACCTGTGTTACACAAAACCATACGAATTATATAAATTCTAATGAGGTTCTGTTACGGACAATAAAAGTTGACCAAGGAAGACTAATAAAAGTCTTGGTTGTTTGACTGATATGGATATATAAAGAAATAGCCAATTTTTCACAATAAAGATGAAGCATTCATATCTATATAAGTTACCTCGTCTAGAGAATTGTCAAGAAGTTCAGCCAAAGCTCCAAGTGCCCACTTATGGCTTGTGGCGTTCGCATGAAGAAATTGAGGGTGAACCCTAACCGCCGCATCATTGCTACCTGCTTGCATGCAACACAAAATTCACACAAATTAGGGTTTCCAATTGCAAAAGAAAGATCTCAAAATCTCTGTTGAGATCAAGGTTAAGTGGTCAATTACAATAGCGAGGTAGAGGCACAGATTCGTCGTCCTCGCCAGCTTTCCAAAACTGTCTGGAAAGCTTCGGAGTTTCAGGTGGCACGATCGTCAATGGTTTCACATCCAAGGGGACGATTTTTTGACAACCCTGAGAGGTGTTCCCGATCGTCGTGGTCCTCGGTTTCTTGGTAGACAAGCTATTAGTATCATTATCATCATCGTTCTCATAGTTTCTTGAGTCTCTCTTGAGTCCCGGATTGGAGAAGCCATCACCGAGGGTCGGATCGGGAGAACCTGATTGGGGTTTAGGGTTTGTACTACCAGAATCGGTCATACCTCCGATCACCAGGGGCGGTTTCTTGGAATTGGTTTGAGAAGAATCCATGGTTGCAGTAGAAGAAGTTTCTAGGGTTTCGAATTCGAAGCAGCCTGAAGTGGGAGAGAGAGAGACGTGAGACACGACTCGGACTACTCAAGTAATGGGGAACGTCTTTATAGAAAAGAGAGTGGCGCCACTTACAAATAACCTTTCAGCTTCCCGGGCCCAATCACGTTTCTAACCCTCAAGCCCACCTGCGCTATCCATTAATAAAAGGTAATTTAGTTTTTTTTTTCTGGACAAAAAAGGTAATCTAGTTTTATTTTCCTTAATTTGCTCTAAACCTCTACCAACCCTATAAATTTCTGTTTATTAACAAATGAAATTTCCTCTTATGCCCCTTTTGAATTCAATTGAGACATATTTGCTGTTTTTATAACAGTTCATCAGAAGATAAACTTTGAACCACTTATAGAGATTATGAATATGAAAACATGAAAATAGGATTAATTAAAATCTTTTAATGAAAAAAGAAATTCAGTTCTGCTCTAACCTGAATCAAGAAAACAAGAACCGGCATTCGAATTTATGAATTCGAATAAAACCTCGAGTAGATAACAAAATAACTTGAGCGATTCTAGGATCGACAACTAATATATAAAAAAAGGTGTAATGAATGATTTAGGATTGGTTATGATAGCACATATTTATATTACTAACAATTATTACTTTTCTATAAATTACCTTTTTGTTTTTGGTTAATCTTTTACTGATTACCTTTTTGTTAAATTTTTAATTGCAAATTATCCTATTTTGGAAAAAAAATAATTACAAATTATATTTTTGGTAAATTTTTAATCACAAATTACCATTTTTCATATGGTTTTAAAGTTTTTTCTTACATAGAAATACATATAGTTTGCAATTGGACAATACTTGGGTTCACCCCTCTTTATTCACCTCCGTATAAGATAAGGAAACAAAATTTGTATATATCATTGTAAAATAAAAAACTCAACCTGCTATTTTATAAACCAAACTGATATATAATTTCGTTCTTATTATAAAAATCTAAACCCTAACCACCTTATTTGTAACCCAAATCGATATATAAATATATATATAGTTTCGTTGTAATTGTAAAATTTAAAGTCTAACCACTTTATTTATAAACCCAAGCCGACATATAATTTTGTTTTAATTGTAAAATTTAAACTTTAATTTTAATTTCTAAATCTTAATTAATATATAACTTTGTTTAATTTAAAATATAAATCAAATCAATATTTAAGTTTCTTTAATTAAAAGTATACCCAATTTGTTTCTCGAACGATGAATCAAATATTTTATCGTTCCAAATATTTTCCTTTGCAATTTGCATAGGTGTGCTTCAAATTCGTAGACACACACAAAATTGACTCGATTGGAGGCCACGTCAGCATGAGTGGCATAACTGTAAATTACCTCGAATAAAATGTCTCTCAGACTCATTCGTGCTATTATCCGTTTATCACACACACACACACACTCATCGTCGTCGTCAGTCGTCACTCACCAACCAAATTACCAACAAACGCGAGCTCCCATGGCGGCCTTCTCGATGACTCTGGTTCGTTTCCCTTTCCCTTTTGATTTTTTTTTTTTTTTTTTTTTTTTT
>NC_025692.1:1572049-1583940 GCF_000633955.1 Camelina sativa | reverse complement strand
CCGTCGCGATTCTTCGTCTTCTTCTTCTCATGCTCCTATGTTTTGGTATTTATCGTAGTCAAATCCGAAGTCGCTCTCACCTGCACCACGAAGACTTTATCAGATCAATTCATCCGCTCTCACATCTACCTCTTTTCGATTCGGCACCAAATCCGCCTTCGATTCAATCTCGTTTTCGTCTTCAACTCCCTTCTACGCCTCATCGCTCCTCCTTCATACGTCTTCTACCAAAAGAAACCACCGCTGCTTCTCGGTTCAATCGAATGCTGAGGTTAGAAAATTCTCTCATCTCGTAATCTTTGTATGATGATGGAATTGTAATTCTTGAGTCCATTGATTCTTAAAACTCTAGGGTTTATTCATTAGATTTGCCAAAAAAGCTATTGGAATCATAATGTGGATTTCGTATTACACAGCTAGTAACCGAACCCCAATCGAAGATAACGCACAAGGTGTATTTCGATATAAGTGTTGGAAATCCAGTGGGAAAGTTAGCTGGGAGGATTGTTATTGGGTTGTATGGTGATGATGTTCCCCAAACTGTGGAGAACTTTCGTGCTCTATGCACAGGTAAGTCCAAATATCATATCATATGGGATGTGTTCCTTTGCGCATGTATGTGGTTTATATACGGTCAGTGAATGTGATTGTTCTTGCTCAGGTGAGAAGGGATTTGGCTACAAGGGTTCGACATTCCATCGTGTCATTAAAGATTTCATGATTCAGGGAGGAGACTTTGAGAAGGGCAATGTGAGTTTTTTTTTTCTGGCTGAATTCTTTATAGCTACAAGGGTTCTCTGTCTTTTGTTAGCTTCATATTCTGTTACTATCTAATCCTGAAAAAAACATTGTTATAAAACAATCACATTGAGTGGAGTATATTTTCCACCATTGTATATTTTCCGACAGTGGATGTGTTGAGCTAATTTAGAAGATACAATGAGTGGAGTATGCTCCTATCCAAAAATCCCTTTCTTACTGCCATGGAGTTTCCCTGAATCCTCCCACTCTATATGTTCTAAGTAGTGGGGTAGAATGTAGTTTCTGCCAAAGGTCAATTAAAGTAAGCCCTGATATCAGTGGCTTTATAACAACTATCCCTTTTGTTCTCTCATATAAGGAATACCTGGGCTGGAGACATTAAATTGTGGTAGGGTACTTATATACCGTTTCTTGGATATATATAGCTAGCTGTAGCTCTTATATTGTTATTATTCTGTTTCTGCACATCTCATAAACCGAAGCTCATTCTAGTAACTACTAGGATAATTTCATTATAATGATACAGAAGTCTAATTGTTGAGCAGGGAACTGGAGGTAAAAGTGTATATGGCAGGACATTCAAGGATGAGAATTTCAAGTGTAAGTCTATCCTTATTTCACATGTAGATCTGTTTCCTTCTTTTTTTCACTCTGCCCAGCTTTGCTTTGTCATTCATACTCAGAATGCTCCCTTATATAATATTTCATGATAAGTGATAATGTGCAATATGTTGCAGTATCCCATGTCGGACCAGGAGTTCTGAGTATGGCAAATGCTGGCCCTAATACAAATGGAAGTCAGTTCTTTATCTGCACTGTTACGGTAAAAACTTATAAAAAATCTCTCTCTAGTTAAGCACTAATTTGAAATCAGAAGTTAAACAGTATCTTATAAGTAGGCAAGAATCTCGCTCAATGTAATCCTCTAGCGTCACAGTCCATCAGAACACGGGTATTATATACAGAAATCAATTAGATGACCTAGAGAATCGATTCTTGACATTGGATTTAGGTTTTAACGTTTATCCAATCTTTGTGGCTAAGTTGAGTGTATAAGATATTAATATGAGAAATGATGTGGACAGACGTCATGGTTGAACGGAAGGCATGTGGTGTTTGGGCAAGTAATAGAAGGAATGGAAGTGGTGAAGCTGATAGAGGAACAAGAGACAGACAGAGGAGACCGTCCCAGGAAGAAAGTGGTCATAGCAGACTGTGGTCAACTTCCAATGTCTGAAGCTTAAGTATTAAGATCTAAAACTAAAACCTTGTAGACATGAGATGGAGCCTATGTGTTTTGCATTTTACACGCTTTCTTTTGTGGAATGGATTGAATTCCTTTACATCATTTTCTTCCGTGAATACCAAAAATATAAGAAATAAACATTCCGCTGCCGAGGTTTGAACCCGGATTTCATCAGTTTGAAATTAACCTTGTGTGCTACAGCGGATCTGTTGCACATATCTCCCATCCATCTATATATAAAGCCTACTTTCAAAATCTATTAACACATGTTTGTTTTTCAGCTTAGGTTGATTTGGTCAACCTTTCTGGATACATTATTAAAAAAAATGAATTTGCTGAAACCCAAACTCAATAAAAACTCTTGTGTTTCACGACTCGGTCCAACAGATATGTTACTTTTTTACTGCAAAAGAAAAAATCGGATCAATTAGTTCGGTTAATTAGAGAAAGCTAACTGATATTGTGTTTCACGTTAATTTTAGATTATAACGAAAAAATAAGAGAAAAATATTCCGCTGCCGAGGTTTGAACCCGGATTTCATCAATTGAAATTAACCTGTGTGCTACAGCGGATTTGTTGAGCATATCTCCCATCCATCTGTATATAAAGCCTACTTTCTAAATCTATCAACACATGTTTGTCTGTCAGCTTAGGTTGTTGATTTGGTCAACCTTTCTGGATACATTATATCTCTGAACCAGACGCATAATACCACAACCAAGGAGACATTTTTTTCCTCGTAGAAAATAAGAGAAAAAACCCCTTTGCTTTAGTAAGAAAAACCCCTTTGCTTTACTTATTTTTATTAATGGTACAGAACCAAATGACCAATTAAAGCTGTAAAAAGAGACGTAGAAAAAAGCTTTGAATCCTAAGATTAATCTATATCAAAGTGAAAAGGAGACAACACCAAACAAAGAAAGTGTTTTTACTGGTCAAGGCTAACGTCACCCCATTGCACCTTATGCTTAGCAGCTAGATAATGAGCACCGACTGGACCACGACTGCCATAAGGATAGTACTCAGGGATTCTCTTCTTCTCTTCAATCTCTTTAAGCAATGGAGTGAATAGTGACCAAGCTGCATCAAGCTCGTCACTTCTTATGAACAATCTTCTTTCTCCTTCTATTGCATCCAACAGAAGTCTCTCATATGCATCTGGTATCTCTTTTGAATACCTGTCTGAGTATAGAAGATTCAAGTTACTGCGATCTAATCTCATTCCTAAACCAGGGACCTTGTTGTTGATTCTCAAATAGATTGCTTCATCTGGTTGGACACGGATCACAAGCTCATTTGTAGCTCGATCAAGATTAGAACCTGTATTCCGGTTATACAAATTCCCCGGAACATGTCTGAACTGCACCCTTATCTCTGCACTGTAAATTATACTTATCAGTAATATGTGTAAATATGCAAAATTTCACAAGTTTGAAGTTATAGACACTACCTCCTGGTGTGTAGTGCTTTGCCAGCTTTCATTAGAAAAGGAACGCCGTCCCATCTTGCATTGTCAATGAAAAGAGCAGCAGCTGCAAACGTCGGAGTCAGACTGCCTTTTGGTACAGTTTTATCATCGGTGTAGGCTGGATATGTGACTCCTCCCTTTGTGTGGCTCTTGTATTGTCCTATTACCACATCTTCAATTCGAATTGGCCTCATTGAACGTAACACCTTAACCTGAATTGTGCACGAGACTTTCTTAATATCCTTTCTTGAACCAACCCCAAAAATGTATGGGAAAAAGATATATACCTTTTCATTTCTGATATCCTCTGCATCCAAACTAACAGGTGTTTCCATGGCAAAGAGGGCTAAGATTTGAAGCAGATGATTCTGCATTATATCTCTTATTATTCCGTAGTTGTCAAAGTACCTGAAATAAACATAAGAGAACAGAAAAGGAAACATAAGCTTTCAGTGCAGAGGAGATATTAAAGCCAGATAATGGCAAACAGGCAATTTACCCTCCACGTCCTTCAGTGCCGAAATCTTCAGAAAATATAAATTGAACATTCCTTATGTACTGCCTTGACCATAGCGGTTCAAATATAAGGTTTGAGAATCGAAGAACAGATAAGTTCTCGACTAGTTCCTTCCCTAGGTAGTGGTCTATCCTGTAAGTTGTAATTATCATATTAGCCCAGCATTCAATAGCATCATTATTACAAGAGAAACAAAGCTTTCAGTGACATATCTCCACCTAAAAATTTGATCTTCCTCCAAATATTGCTTAAGGGATCTCGTTAAAGCAGCCGAGGTTTCAGAATCTCGACCAAAAGGTTTCTCGACGATGACCCTAGTCCATCCACTGACAGAAGAAGCAGAAGTGCTTGCACATTTCACAGCATCTACAAATATATTTGGAGGGATAGACAAATAAAAGAGGCGGTTTGAGATTCTTCCAGCCTGCAAAAATATAGAAAACGAAGTTTTACTGATATTTGAAGAGAACATATACATATAAAGCAATCAAAGCAATACAGTCGACAAGAAGTTGAAAGGTGAAAACTTGGCAGTGGAACACATTAATACCTCATGCTGTTTGAGCTTCTTGTCCAATTCAGTAAAATGTTCCTGAGAATCATACTGACCAGAATGGTAAAAACATCTCTTGAGAAACTCTTCCATCTTTTCACCACAGTTTGCCCTGAAATCCAGATGGAACAGTGGCATAAATACACAGACGTAATGAATCTTCACAACCCATCTCTAAAGACAAGCACATAAAGACTTGTCTTGGCAATCTCCGAGGAAAAAATATTGTCTTTAGACTGAAAAACAGCAACTTCAAGAGCTACAATTGCTCACCTCTTATCAATTCTGCAGGTCAGTGTTTTGCTGACCATGTTTCTCAGTTCAGCATCAGTCATCTTACTCCTAGAATAACCGAATATCGTAAAATGCTGCCACACGACAAAATCAAATCATCAGGCTGTGGAGTGCAAAACACACACACAGACAAAAATCAAAATAGCAAATGATAGAGGAAAAGAAAAATCATCTTATTGGCAATACCTCGGGGAGACAGCCTTCATAGTAAAGGGCGAAAAGAGCCGGGAAAATCTTCTTCTTGGCAAGATCACCAGAGGCTCCAACCACCGTGATACTAACCGTTGACTTGTTTTGACCATCAGATTCTGCTCCAACCTTGGCTGAATCTTGAGATAGAACTGATAACACCTCTTCTTTTAATCCTTTAACAGAAGATTTATTCTCTGTTGGATTTGAATCAGTGACTATTGCACCTAAAATAACAACAATCTAATATGTCAGAACAATATCTCTATTGCTGGATATGAATATTACAGAGACACCTAATGATTTCATGACTAAGTATTGACAATTCCAGATATCAGAGAATTCAATTACAGCACTTAGATTCGATCAAATCAAATACAGAAAGACAAAGAGAGACTCGAACTAACCATCTTGCATAAAAACAGAAGCACGAGCAGGCTTGCTCTGGAATCTGACACAGAGGTCATGAATATTCAATCCTCCTCGAGGAGAAGAAGCAGACAGGAACGAGAGTGATCGATGTCGGTTACCTTTAACCGGTGAGAAAGAAGCCGATTTACCGGAACGATATGATCGGGAGGTAACGGAGGAAGACAGAGCAGCCATCTTCAAAATGATACTACTGAGAGAAAGGAGGATTTGGGGTGCTTAAAGATGAGATTTTTAGTTAAGGAAAGAAGAAGAACATAAGAAACATCGAAGTGGGTTTAAAGGGGCATTTCTGCAAATAGAAACCTTTTGAGATCTCCCAAAGGTTGTCTTTTGTCTTTAAAACAAACTGCTCACTGGGTTTGTGTTGTGCTGGTATGGCTACGTGAAGGGCTTCTGACTGCAGAAACTTATTTTATTCAATTCTATTTTTACCAATAAGCCTTCCCAAGTGGACTTTTTTACTTTTGAGATCTCCTCCGAATATACGTTTCTCAAAGATGCTTTCTTTTGTTTTGTAGTTTTTACTTTGGACTGATTTTGGTTGGATGCTAATTTAGTTGGACGCTGAAGATTCATTCTGCTCATTTTTGGGAAACTTTTTTTTCATTTCAAAGAAGTCAAAAACAAAAATGATGAGTTTACACTCTTACAGTTTACAGTTACAGCCGCAACCCCTTAAAAAGACAAAAGAGAATTTCCCGTTTTCCATCACCAATAATGGAAAAAAATCAATACTCTTCCTCAAAGCTACAAATTGATAAAAACAGCTTAACCTCCTCAGCAGGCCAATAACCTGGGCACAACTCTCTCTCTCTCTCTCCCTAACATGTGGTACTCTCTAACAACAACAATATTAAAACTACCAAAAACCCTCCTCTCAAGTATCAGAGAACGAGGGCGACTTTCTCATGAGATATCAGCGGAGATGGACTCGCAACCAATGGCTCGTAATGGTCTGCTCCACCACCGCACCAACCTGAACCAATGAGATAGTTTTTAGTACCGAATTCATATATAAATGTAGAGAAAGATTTTATCAAGTTGGTGTTTTTATTAATTAACTACCTGTGCCTTTCATGAAAAGAAAGACTGGGACTTCAAGAACTTCACTTCTTGGTTTGTGTGGTAGGAAGAACACACAGTTCTCTTCTTCTACCATCCCATCTGATCCATGCGCTTGCACCTATAGTAAGCACACAAATTTCACAACTTTACTTTGATGTAATTTGGAAAATAACACAACCAAGTAACAAAACTTGATAAGCAGCAACTCACCACATAGATTTCTCGTTTGAATTCTGTGGCGAGACATTCAATTGCAATATCATCCCCAAACGCAGCTGCATGTCCTTCTCGGTTCTCTTCAACAGATAACAACCCATCTTCCGTATACTGCAAGGTGATAATGTCATACTCATCCTCTGATGACCCTGAAATCGACATGTACTTAGCCCAACTAAGTCCATCGTTCACAGGCAGACACCTCTCTCTGTAGATTGACTCTGCAGCAGTTTCTCTGCAATGTAACAAAACAAGAGACAAAGTAATCAATAAACAATACAAACCCTTGATGAGATTGATTATAAAGAAGCATAATTTCACCTAAAGTTTATAACTTTCTTAATCATGACAAGAAGAACAATGCTACATTTACTTCCTAATTACCATATTCATATTAAACGTATATGCTTAAGCATCAAGATCCATTCAAACCAGATCTGAATCTGGAGTTAGCAAACATAAACGAGCTAACGTACCTCTGCATCCCAATCTGTATAAGCTCTTCAATGGCGGAATCTAGAGTCTCCCGTTCATCTTTCTTGGCCAACAACTTCTCTTCCTGAACGATATGAATCCCCCAACCACTCTTCAGATCCGGCGAATACATATGCCTAATCGCGTCCGTAATAACCTCCTTCTCTCCCTCGCTCGCAGATCCGAAATCTTCCAAAAACCTCCTCACCGTGCGCCGCCGCAAATCTCGCGCGTCGATCCCACGCGCCTCCATGGCCTTGTGCGACGCGGTGAAAAGACAGTTCCCGTCGGAAGAAACCTCTCCGCCGTGGGAGAGACGGAAAACGACGGAAGCAGAGGATTCGTCTTTGCCAGGATGCTTCCACAGCACACCCCTCGCGTGAAGCCGGCTAAGATGCTGTCTCTGCTGCTCCTCAAGACCAAAAACCTCATCCCACGCGGTAGCCGCCGCCTCCATCGTCTTCTCCACCGCTTCGACCGCCGCAGCCGCCGCTGATTGGTCAACAAGATCCACGTCGTCGAGAGATACGGCGGCGGCTGTTGAAGGCTCTCTCCAAGGAACCGTAGGCGAAGGAGATTGAAATGTCGCCGTGGAATCACACAAAAGCTTTCCCATTTTTTCTTACAAACAAATCTGCAGGTTTCGTTCTTTCTTCTTCTTCGTTCTCTTTCGTAACGAAACTTGCAAGAAGAGAGAGTGAGAGATGTACAGGTACTGGGCTCAACGGCTAGATATGGGAGGTGAGAGAACACGACTGTTGGAGTTAACGGTTAGATCTGTGTAGACTATAACGCGGGAGAGGAAAATGAACACGTGGCGTTATCTAAGTGGTTTACTTTAACTCCCTCTCACTAACGAATGGCTGAGGCTTGACCGTGCTCCGGTGGACCAAGCCACTCACAATATTTACCTATCTTTATTTTATTTATTGAATCCTGTCGTTTTATTAGCTGGCGCATCATACTCTAACGTGCACATGGTGCCTCCTTTTTGGTAGATTGCCAATTGTAGGAAGACACATCAGCTTTTAGTAACGGAGTTGACCAATGAGAGATCTTTCTCACACGTATGATCTGTGTCAGGGATGGGGGCTTTTAAAAAAAAAACGAGAAGCTCTGCGCCACATGTGCGCGGACTTGTCTTGGACGGCGTGAATAACGTCGTGAATCGCGCGTTACAGTAGGCTAGTAAAAAAGGAAATCCTTGCTCTTCCTTTTTTTTGCCTATTCGAGTTAAATTGGTTGACTAATCAAATCCTCCTTGAGGATTGAGGAAAAGGAGTTGCTCAATAAAGACGATGAGTTAATGTTTTAATATAACTCCTAATAATGTTTAGTATACAGTAAATGGCAAGTTTTTCCAAGCTATATTGGGGCATAAGCATTGGACGACCTTCTAGACCAAAGTTTTTACCTTCTTTATAATTTGTTTACCTAACAATCTCTACATATGTTAAAAATCATCACAGATATAAAAACAAAAATATTGGATGCAATTTCAGTTCGATAGGCCTGAGTATTGGATATGTGTTCAGAATAGAATGGGCTGTTTGTGTTTGAAAGCCCACAGATGACGGGCCTCAAGTTCATGTTCTGGCCAGGTGTGGTAAGTAGATAGATACTATTAAAGCTCAAATCCATCCGAATCTTAAAAAAGGAAAGTAAAAGAGCATCTTCCAGCAGACAGGCTAATCATTAATAGCAGCTGTGAATGATTTAAAATCTTTTGGTAAGATAAGCTTAAATTTGTTATTACTAGATTTGTTACTCAGAAATTAAGAAATTTACTAGATTTTAATGTGCGGTGTACCGCGAGACAATTTTTTTTAAAAATAATAACATTTTTATTTTTTGTTATTTTTTATATTTATTTTGTTTTGTTTAATTAAATAATAATTTTGTTTGGATTGTCAATTATTAGAACAATAATAGGGGAAATAAATACATAAATATGCAATTTATAAGATATTGTTGGATTAAGTTACAATTTTACCAATGATTTAATTGTTTTACAAAATTTTAGTTAAATTACTCTGATTTAATATGTCTAATATTCTTAGATTAGTGGTATTGACCAAATAATTAAAGGAAGATTTAACCCGTGTTTCAAAACCGAATTAATAATATTTTATATTTATACTAATGTTAATTCAAACCGTCATGTTAATAACATGTCCCGCTATATATCAACAAACCGTCATATTAGTGGTTTAATCCGTGTTTCAAAACCATCATATTAGTGGTTTTGGTTGTGTGTTGTGTTTTGTTTGTGAAGTTGATATTTATACATGAAAAATGCTTGATGAGTAAGGAGTTTATGATCCTTAGCAATAAAAGAGAGATTTTAGTGTTTTCTTATTTGAGTTGATAACATTATCGCATAATAATATTCAGTTTCTTAACACGGTATATATTATATTAAATATTTTTCTTGATGTTAAAGTTAAATATACCCGATTATTCAGTTTCTCGTTTTTGTGAACTTTATTAACGTTATAATAATTATTGCGATTGTAATTATTTGTTACTCAAACTCGACTGTGTCATTTAAATTTAAGAGATCATATAGTCTCTAAAGATCTATTAAAATAGGTTTGAAAATTTTTATGGGATTAAAAATTAATGCGTAGAGTTGTTTTTGGAAAAATCGAAATGTATAGATGTTGTCAAGCTATTTATGGCAATAAATGTATTAAATTAGATTAATTTAAATAGTTCCATTAAATGATTTTCTAGAAATTGTTATTTGAAGAAAATAGTTAAAAATTAATATTATAAATAAAATAAATTGAATAACCAAAACTTAAGAGTATAACACAAAATATATTTAAAAATAATAATATAGATAATTTTTTTTTGTTTTTGGTTTGGTCAACATGAATTTATAACTAACATATTAGCAAAAATATGTCCAACGTTCTCGTTGTTTTACACTATGATTGACCGATCAAGACAAAAACAACAAAGAAGAAGAAGATATGAGGAATTTAAAAATAGGTGGTTATCAATATCCAACAACTGTTCAAGGCTTTAAAGTAAATTACTTTACTAACATCTGAATAAGCAAGCATCCATTAAAATTAAACAGAGGTGACAAGACAATGTCACTATTTTCATGTTTTTATAAAGCATCTATTAAAAATAGCAAATTGTCTGTATACTTTAAACCAATAAAACAGTCGTGTTAAGAAAATAAACATAAATGTGGTAAGTTTTTTACTTTTACTTTTTTTTTTTTTTTTTTCACTTGTAACCAAAGAATACGACGAAAAAAAAAAGTATGGTAAGAAAAGAATAAAAAAGCAAAAAAACTTTGCATGGGTTACTGAAAAAAAGAAATTAAAAAACAAAAAAAAGCTGAGTGAGGTGGGCCGTATAATTTGGACTCATAATTTCTCTATAATAAATAAAAAAACAGTACAGTTTATATTACATTTATTTTCTTCAGTCTCTTCCTTATCTGAAAAATATAAATAAAATAGAAAAACAAATACTAAATCTCTCTCCACTTACATTGGACTGTTCATCATCATTCATCGTCTCTCCCAAGAAAAAAAAGAAAAGAAAAAAGAAACCATGAAAATGAAGAAGAAAGGAAAAGTTTACCCATCTCCACCACCTCCTCTTCCATCATCATCATCTTCAACTACCCATCTCAACAATGATGAAGATGATGATTCTTCTCTCTCTGTTTTGAAGCTTTTACCAGCGACGATTTTGGTTCTGGTGTCAGTTCTATCAGCTGAAGACAGACAAGTTCTTGCTTACCTAATCACAAGAGGAACCACCATTTCCGATAGAGAAGGAGGAAGCTCCTCTTCGGCTAAGAAGAAGAAGAGCAGCAGCAACAGAAACAACAAATCTAGCAAGAAACACAAACCACCAGTATTCGATTGTGAGTGTTTCGATTGTTACACTAACTACTGGTTCCGTTGGGATTCGTCTCCGAACCGTGAGTTTATCCATGAAATCATCGAAGCTTTCGAGAACCATCATCTCACTGCTGGTGGTGAAGATGGTAACTCTGCTGCTTCTTCTCGCAACAAATCTAAGAGAGGTAAGAAGAAAGAGAAACCGGGTCGCCGGGTCACTGATTCGGATAAACCGGGTGGTCTTCGGGTCAGTGATGATGATAAGGAGGAGCCAATGACCGAAGATTCCACTGTTGTTTCCGAGAGCCAACACGTGTCGTCATCATCACCAGATAGATTGAGTGATGAAGCTGAGGTGGGGGAAAGAGATGAGCCGGAGAAGGATGAAGTTGTTCAAGAAGAATCGACGGTGGTGGTTTATCCGACGGCGGCGGCGGGGAGTGTGACGGGACACAAGGGCTTAGCGAGGAAGGTATTGCCGGACGTGTTGGGTTTGTTCAATTCCAATTTTTGGAGGCTTTGGAATCCGAACGCGTAAACAAAAGCATCATCGGCAAAAAAAATAAAAAAAAGTTATGCTTTTTTCAATTTTCTGTTGTTGTTTGTGCTGCTATTTTCAGAAAATAAAAATAATCTCAATCTTCATATGCTTTTTTATTTTCTTTTCTCTTAAAAGATAGTATGACTTTGGGTTATGGAAATATTTTTTCCAATATTTCTTCTGTTCATCAGATTCTCTAACCATATAGCTCAAGTCTTACTGTGATTGATATTGTGGTTAAAAGAAATAGTCCGGGAGAGA
>NC_025692.1:1554459-1571614 GCF_000633955.1 Camelina sativa | reverse complement strand
CCCCCCCCTCATTCATATCATAGTGAGACTGTGGTGTGTCTCATTCTCCTATCTGCCTATGTATCTATCAATATATAGATAGGGTAGATCTTTAGCAACTGAGATTACTTACTTAATGTTGTTTCTTTAGTCATTTTTTATGTTTTACCATAAGTTGTTTTTTTTTGGGTTGGAAACCTGATAAAGGTATTTTTTTTTTGAAAGGTATTCAATATTATAAATAAATGTCCAATGGGTTATTTCCGGATTTAGGCTCATTTACAATAATTCCTTTAGGACCTAAACCACAAACATCAAACCAAGTAAAACCAAAAATCAAAATTGACTCGGGTTTATCTAATAGCGAACCGGAATCAAATCGGTTGCTCTGTAACCCTAATCTCAAACTGAAGAACTCAGTTTAAGCCGCCGCCCATGATATTGCGGATGCTCATCGGATCAGGTCCTCCGGTGAGTCTGGACGACGTGAGTCAAACAGAGATGGTGATCCAAGATCCGTTGTTATCCCGCCACCGTAGAGCAGCTTTGAGGAGGAAGAAGAGATCCGAGCTTTGATTGTCGAAGAGATTCAGGCTCATATGTGAGAGATCAAAGGCGGTAGGGAGTAGATCTGAAACCTTCGACGGTGGCTTAGCTCCTCCTAGCCATAGACGACCTCCCCCATCGAACAACAGCCGTGAGAAGCCTCCAGAATCTCCAGTCTTCGGATCTAACCACCTTGCTCCCTCGATCCTTACCGTGAATCTCCCTCTTCTACTCCACGTCGCATCACCGCCGATAGAGCTCTTACCGTCGGTGTGTCAAGGAAACTTCTCCCTTCCACTGCTCCCTTGATTTTGATCTGAAAGCTTCACTTTGTTGATGCTGCAGTTTACGGATGAAACACCATGAGCCTTGGGGCTCTCTTCATCGCCGGAATCGACGGAGAACCACCATCGACGGTGCAAGAGGTTGTGATCAGAAGAAGAAAAAGTTTGGGAGAGAAAATCGCCGAGAGTGTCGTCCACGCGCCTGCGATTCTCTCTCTATACTATCTTCTAATGTCTCCTGGTACAAAGTTTTGAAGTGATAAAGGTATTTGAAAGTCTCATATAACATAGTTTAGTTTTGGGTTTTGATCAGCTGTGAAATTGAAGAGGCCCCCTCAAATCACAGTTATGTACTTATGTATTGTGGCGCATCAACAATAATTAAACTGTTTAAAACATTAAATGAAAAGATTCAGTACTAAAAGAAGCAAGAATCAAAAACTTGAGTTTGTAGGTGACAATAATGGGAACCAACTCCAACTACTCCTACATATCTTTTGATTACAGAAAATTATATTAAATTATATTAAATTATATAGTCTTAACTCTTAAGCCTAACTTCTCTCATATTTGGGCTCAAGGACATCCTTGTTGTTATGTGGTCAATCTGAAGATGTGTTTTTATAACTTGTTTATTGAAGTACTACTTGTTAGTAAAATGTTTCCTATTTATAATGACATCTCTTGATATAAGTCTAATCCGGGTTAAATTATCCCATGATTGTGAGCAGTTTATTGAGAGTGTAAGTGATAACTGGAATAGCCTTTTATGAAAATAGTCAGAAGAAGCTAATGTATATGTTTCCATCGCCTACTANACCTTCGACGGTGGCTTAGCTCCTCCTAGCCATAGACGACCTCCCCCATCGAACAACAGCCGTGAGAAGCCTCCAGAATCTCCAGTCTTCGGATCTAACCACCTTGCTCCCTCGATCCTTACCGTGAATCTCCCTCTTCTACTCCACGTCGCATCACCGCCGATAGAGCTCTTACCGTCGGTGTGTCAAGGAAACTTCTCCCTTCCACTGCTCCCTTGATTTTGATCTGAAAGCTTCACTTTGTTGATGCTGCAGTTTACGGATGAAACACCATGAGCCTTGGGGCTCTCTTCATCGCCGGAATCGACGGAGAACCACCATCGACGGTGCAAGAGGTTGTGATCAGAAGAAGAAAAAGTTTGGGAGAGAAAATCGCCGAGAGTGTCGTCCACGCGCCTGCGATTCTCTCTCTATACTATCTTCTAATGTCTCCTGGTACAAAGTTTTGAAGTGATAAAGGTATTTGAAAGTCTCATATAACATAGTTTAGTTTTGGGTTTTGATCAGCTGTGAAATTGAAGAGGCCCCCTCAAATCACAGTTATGTACTTATGTATTGTGGCGCATCAACAATAATTAAACTGTTTAAAACATTAAATGAAAAGATTCAGTACTAAAAGAAGCAAGAATCAAAAACTTGAGTTTGTAGGTGACAATAATGGGAACCAACTCCAACTACTCCTACATATCTTTTGATTACAGAAAATTATATTAAATTATATTAAATTATATAGTCTTAACTCTTAAGCCTAACTTCTCTCATATTTGGGCTCAAGGACATCCTTGTTGTTATGTGGTCAATCTGAAGATGTGTTTTTATAACTTGTTTATTGAAGTACTACTTGTTAGTAAAATGTTTCCTATTTATAATGACATCTCTTGATATAAGTCTAATCCGGGTTAAATTATCCCATGATTGTGAGCAGTTTATTGAGAGTGTAAGTGATAACTGGAATAGCCTTTTATGAAAATAGTCAGAAGAAGCTAATGTATATGTTTCCATCGCCTACTAGCTAAGTAGTATCCTTGCTTGTCCACGTGACTTACTAATGAATTCCGAATGTCAGACAGCAGATTCATATGGGACAATCACACAAAAGTCTTGCAAGGCGACTCCCATAAATATTCTAGATCACGATCACAAAGGTTTAAAGTGAATACGACTCTAGATATGAAGAAGAAGATGACATCGAAGTTCTGTTTCCACTACTTTTTTATACTACAACATAGAGCAACGAACATTTTGGTTTAGTTTAAACCAACACTTACACAAAACCTTTAATCAGTTTCAGTTGAATCAATGTCCCAAACCTGCCATGTTCTACCATTCAAATCTAACCTGTACTGTACTAACCAAATGCTTGTTAAGCCCAACAACAAAATTGACTCACAGAACAGGCCCAAAGTTTTTACACAGCACCCATATATATATATCCCACATTAACAAGGTTATTATTAGATGTTCTTTTCCAAACAGATATATAGAGAGGCTGCGAGAAGAGTAGGAAAAGAGCGATCGTAAAAGAAGAACACGTGCGTCTTCCGAGAATATTTTTAGGGGTTATTATAACATACTGTATACTATATTCAAACATATGATCTTGATAATAATGAATTGTCCTAGTCCTTACTCCTTCCTACCTTTTCTTTTTTACTTTTGGGGGCTTTGAAGTTTGAATGGTCGTCAAGCAAACATGGACTAGCAACAGTAAATGGTGTGCTACTTTTGTTTTCCTGTTTGAAATTAATTAATATAATTGGTTACTGGTTCCAACTTTCAACCTCGGAGAATAATTATTTATCAATCACGTCGTCTGCGCCGGGTAAATTTATCTTGTTCCCCTTCTACAAGGGTTTAAAAGTTTGACAAAAATTCCTCGACTACCATATGAATATTTTTACTGACGTCCAAAACAAGCCATGGAAATAGTCTTACTTTTCTTTATCTCGCCAAGGAAGCAAAAAAGGTAAGAAACAAAAAAAAATACCAAAATGCGTCAAAATACTCAATTGGTAAATAATTCGAGAAACTGGTATTTTTATTCATCATGCAATAGGTTATAACTTATATAACCATAATAATAGTATATGATATATATCTCGCAATCAATGATTATGAACATCTTTTAGTCATCGTTTATAGCAATGGAACGAAGAAACCGATTCAAACAACATACTTTTCCTTTATTTTCCACGTGTAAACTAGTCAATAAAATTTTGACGGTCCATGGATAAAAAACAACTCGTGTATTAAAAACTTGGAATAGACTTGTGTGTATAATTAAGAACCATCCTATCACATTAATTTATTAAGGAAGTTTTTTTGTATCATGTATGTGGATTTCAAACATAGTAGACTTTGATTGATCCAACTCAATAAAAAGATAATTTATAAAATATGCACGGATAAAATGACGTTCGACAAAAAGAAAAACGTAGACCCATATATGACGTATACTAAAAAGAAAACGAAAACGTAACCCCTACTTTTATGACATCATTCGAGAAAAATTGAGGCGATTTCATTCGTTGGTAAATTAATCTCCACAACCCATTGGTTAAAAAAAAAAGAAAAATCTATGTTCGTTACGTCGGTGCATGCATCCTTTTCTAGTTTTCTTAAATCTATTTCGACAAAATGAGTAATTGATTCTTACGTCAGATCACCAATAAGTCTTTCCTCCCTAGCTAAATTTGCAATAATTTATTAATATAAGATTTATTAATGCGCATTTTTCTAAAAGCACTTTCAATAGTATACGTACGTTCTTGTATATATATATATATACAGATCTGATCTCTTTATCCATATGCGTATGAATTTATTTTTGTTCTGTGATTTCGTTACATGTAGCCTCTTTTCTCCAGACAATATAGTCTAATAATCTATGTTACTGTGTATATAACTTTCACGAATACTTTGGATTAGGCTTAATGTGCGTAAATGTAAAAATATGTAATTAAAATGCTTAATCCTTACGTGTCGTCTACGACACAGCTTCTCTTTAACGATTAGGAGCGGGCCGCCTCTACATCTTTGACTTCATAGTCTGCCATAAATATGTCTATATAATATAGACTAATCTTTAATATCTTTTTCACAAAAAAATAAAAAAAATATCTTGCTAACAACCTATATACCCCCAATCAAACAAAAGAATTCTTCTTCTTCTTCTTCTTCTTCTTTTGGAATTCAGGTGTGGATCCGTCTGTGTTGTTAGTAAAAACTACTCTACACTTAAATAGGTGAATATGGAGGGATATGATAACGGGTCGTTGTATGCTCCGTCGTTTTTGTCGCTAAAATCTCTATCAAAACGGGATCATGAGTTGCATCAAGGCGAAGAAGATGAGGGATCAAAGGCTAGATCAGAAGGTAGTTCGAGAAGCAATATCGAGTTGAAAAAGAAGGGGAAGAAGAAACAAAGGTATGCGTTTCAGACAAGGAGCCAAGTTGATATTCTTGATGATGGTTATCGTTGGAGGAAGTATGGACAAAAGGCCGTCAAGAACAACAAGTTCCCTAGGTTCCTTTTTTCGATCCCTTCTAATTAATTCTCTTCCGTTTGTTACTAACTCCTAATTTTTTTTTATTGAACATAAATAAAAGATATACAAAGTAACGCCTATATATATAATCAACCTAGATTGATCATCTGTTCTAGTTTAATTTGTAAAATTTGAATATATGGTCTGACTAATATATGGTCTTCATCTTCCATACACAACGAGACCCATGCCATGATCTTATTTTTGTTCTATGTAATAATTTAATCAATATTAAAAAATCAATCCCTAATTAAGTGAAAACCATAGAAATCTGATTGTTTTTGAAGATTAAGTACTCTTATAAAGACGCCACTAAATTATGTATATATAGCATTCACATCAAGTTTTGATTATTTCTCTTCCTTGTGTTTTATTCTATCACTGAATTAAATTGAAAATCCTTTGGTGAAATATTCATTTTAATGAAAGTTAATTATTCTTCTTCTAAACAGACTCAAGAACAGTTATTGATCACATCAAACAGGAATGTGTATTGAAATATAATAATACTGAAAAAACTATATAAATGTGCAGGAGTTACTATAGGTGCACATATAAAGGATGCAACGTGAAGAAGCAAGTGCAAAGATTAACAGCGGACCAAGAAGTCGTCGTGACAACCTACGAAGGAGTGCATTCGCATCCCATCGAGAAATCCACCGAAAATTTCGAGCATATTCTCACTCAAATGCAAATCTACTCTTCTTTTTAATTATTCTCACCCAGCTGAGCTCTCATTGTTGTAAATTAGTGATAAAAAAAAATAGAATGTTATAATTGTCCTAATAATTTATATACTATATATACATAGAGAAATAAAGTTAAGTTGTATAGTTCAAGATACATATATATGTGTACGTAGTATACAATTTGGAGCGTATATTCTCTGATAAGCTCATGCTGTAATTTATTAACAGTGAAAAAATTCTTTTTAGTTATTTGAGAAATAATGCTTTTTAGCCTTTTAGGTGCGGTTAGCATTTCATAGTCTCGAACTATTTAACCTACCGAAAGTTGTAAGAAAACTACAGGAGCTATTATATGTAAATCAGAAAGTTAGTTGGATGAAATTTGAATCTTCAAGAAAGTCAATTAGTCAATAGTAGAAAATGACATAACAAACAAAAATATAAAGCCTTTCTTATTTATTTTTGCTACCAGCAGTTCAGCACTGAAGGTGATTTGGCTCCCAAAAAAAAGAAAAAGAAAAAAGAACTCTGTTCTGCAGCCAAGTTAAACAACCGTCTGCATCAGTTCTTTAATGATCCAGTATCGTTATCTTAAAACAGATGTAATGTAATGTAGACCATGTTCGTGCATATGTAATATTGTAATTTAGCCCGAGACTTCATTTTCAAGTTTGTTCACTGTGATGAGTTGGCTAAGGTAGGTGCCACCCGCTCCATGTAGCTCTTAGGTGTGTAAAACTTGATCATACTTAATACATATTATTGGTTTTAAACTTTACTTTTAAATGCTATTAAATCTGTACTAGAATTATAAAATGCATCCATTTGAATTTAGATTCAAAATTTTGGACAAAAGCTTCTCAACTTTAACATCCAGTTGCTAACACAAAACAGGAGGAGCTGCTGAAACAAACAGCAGCTTGATTTCTAAACTGTTTTATAAATTTATTATTAAACATGATCCAGAAAAACGTAGATCCCTCTTGACTTACAAAAAAACATTCAAGAATCAAAAACCAAGATACTGGAATCTAAGAAGTTTGGATCTTTTTTTTTAGATTGGAGCGGATTCTGTTTCCATATACTTANTCAAATGCAAATCTACTCTTCTTTTTAATTATTCTCACCCAGCTGAGCTCTCATTGTTGTAAATTAGTGATAAAAAAAAATAGAATGTTATAATTGTCCTAATAATTTATATACTATATATACATAGAGAAATAAAGTTAAGTTGTATAGTTCAAGATACATATATATGTGTACGTAGTATACAATTTGGAGCGTATATTCTCTGATAAGCTCATGCTGTAATTTATTAACAGTGAAAAAATTCTTTTTAGTTATTTGAGAAATAATGCTTTTTAGCCTTTTAGGTGCGGTTAGCATTTCATAGTCTCGAACTATTTAACCTACCGAAAGTTGTAAGAAAACTACAGGAGCTATTATATGTAAATCAGAAAGTTAGTTGGATGAAATTTGAATCTTCAAGAAAGTCAATTAGTCAATAGTAGAAAATGACATAACAAACAAAAATATAAAGCCTTTCTTATTTATTTTTGCTACCAGCAGTTCAGCACTGAAGGTGATTTGGCTCCCAAAAAAAAGAAAAAGAAAAAAGAACTCTGTTCTGCAGCCAAGTTAAACAACCGTCTGCATCAGTTCTTTAATGATCCAGTATCGTTATCTTAAAACAGATGTAATGTAATGTAGACCATGTTCGTGCATATGTAATATTGTAATTTAGCCCGAGACTTCATTTTCAAGTTTGTTCACTGTGATGAGTTGGCTAAGGTAGGTGCCACCCGCTCCATGTAGCTCTTAGGTGTGTAAAACTTGATCATACTTAATACATATTATTGGTTTTAAACTTTACTTTTAAATGCTATTAAATCTGTACTAGAATTATAAAATGCATCCATTTGAATTTAGATTCAAAATTTTGGACAAAAGCTTCTCAACTTTAACATCCAGTTGCTAACACAAAACAGGAGGAGCTGCTGAAACAAACAGCAGCTTGATTTCTAAACTGTTTTATAAATTTATTATTAAACATGATCCAGAAAAACGTAGATCCCTCTTGACTTACAAAAAAACATTCAAGAATCAAAAACCAAGATACTGGAATCTAAGAAGTTTGGATCTTTTTTTTTAGATTGGAGCGGATTCTGTTTCCATATACTTACAAATCCTCTCCATAACCTCTCGTCCTTTAGCGCTATTCTGCATGAATTTCTCAGCGCACTTTTGCTCAACTTTCTCAGCCATTGAGGCTAGTGCCGACAAGGGTTTGATCCTAATGCTCGTCTCCTGGCTACAAACCGTCCAAGCCGATGGGTTTTCTGGATGTGGATCATATCTTATCCTCTCCTCCACTTCAATGAACTTTTTGAGACTAATATTCTTTGTTGTTAGCTGGATTATAACCGTTCATCCATATCCAAAAAACAAGAACGAAATCAAGATAGTAAGACGCCTTTCTCCCCTGATCATACCAGCTCATATGATTTATCTATACTAGTAATCTAAACACCCCTCTAAGGTTGCTATATATGCCTTCTAACTACAAGCAAGTTCCAATCAAGCAGATTACAACAAACTAATAACACAAAGGCATTTTTATAGCTAGATTGACCTTTGGACTAAGTGTTTCACCAGCTCTAATTAAGCTAAACTAAACAGTTATCTATGTTTGTTTATCTCAATCAAGCTCTCTTATATTCAAGTGACAAAGTTTGAGATAAAAACATAAAGAAAAGGCGAGGAAGATACCTGCATAGAACGTGATTTGCCATCGACAACAGTAGATTCAACACAGTGACAGATGTCCAGGCCAATGATCCTGTGGAGAAACCAAGGACCAGGAGCATGGATGGTGAGAGCACGCGTGGTGTGTAGTTTACCGGTCTCAGTGTCAAGTTTCCGGTTCAAGGTGTCGACTTCAAGGATGTGAGAAAGGATTCGTTTGTTTTCAGGGTCTGCAAACTTCCTCCATGAGGCAGCACTCACCCGCTCCCACGGATGCTTGTAGACATGCTCTTGTCTGTATGCTTTTACCATCAAGACTCTAAAAAAAAAAGAACACCAATAGATGAATACACAGAACAACGTATCAAAATATCAAATTTAGATTGAAATCTTGAATCTCTGATACATGAATGATTTTATTACAAGAAATAAAAGGATTTCTCAGACAAGGTTTGTACTTTAAAGGTGGGTAAGACAAAACTAGATCCAAACTAAATGATTTGGTCCATAAAACATTGAGTTTAGCTATGATGTTGATGTTTACAACGTTTGATGAAAGATCAAATCATGGAAATTTCTAATTCCAAACGAAACGTACATCGGAGTCAAATCTAAATATCGAATTGACGACACAAGAACGGCAGTTTTTGGCACCGTGGTGGCAAAAAATGAGGAAACAGATGAAGGAAACGCACTTTAAAAGTTTGACTCGATGTTCATCAAAGATTGGAATGAAATTGTGAAAACTGGGAAAGAGAGAAGTACCTAGAGAGGTCAGGTCGGCAAATTCAAGATCTTGGTGAACCAAATATGGAGGACGTCACGTGACGAGAGTAAATAGAGGAATGCAAATTCAACGGCGGTGTCGTGAGAGACTCGATACTTGCGGCTTATGTTTACGAACCACGCACGATGCTTCTCTCTCTCTCTCTCTCTCTCTCTCTCTCTCGTCGGCGACACACAAGTTTGGGCCTTTAATAAGCCCTAAATACTCCATTAATTGGACCTTTTCATTCTTTTTTTTTTCCCCTTAAAGATGTTATTTTTTTTTTTATTCTTTTTCCTAGACATTGCAAACTGCAAAGCATATATATGACCAATGTCGTTTGGAATTTTTAAATCAAAGACCAAAAACCAGAACTTTCTTGAGCGATTTTATTTGCTTCGATGTCGGCTACTAGTCATTTAAAAACTGTCATTTATAAACTAAGTTTTGACATTATTGTGCTGAGCCTGAGCGGTTTATATAACATCAACAAAATACTGATCGGTTCGCAAATAATAGCCAACATCATCTACTATTGACTCATATAAATCGACAATCTCAATTAAACCGGCACCTAGTTACATATTAATTTATACATGGGTTGGGGTGCTTGCTTCGACCGGCCTGGTGAGAATATCAATGATGTAAATCCGGATTTCAGGTACAATTCGCTTGACAAACTTTGCAAACCTGCATTAGATAATAAAATTAACCTCAATTGAGTCAAAAAGAAGAAGTTAAATTTTAAATTTCCAAAAACAAAGTCTAAAATGATGTATTGTTTTTTTTTGCTTACCATAATTGAGTGCTGAGCTTAGTAAAATGCTCAAGAACAAAAAGCGTGCTGGCTCGTCTTAAGGCTAAAGCATTGAATGTATCTGCTAACTCATACATCTGTGGTATCTTATCAAGAGAGATTTCCTGCACAAGTAAAGTCCGTTTTATTAGTTTTTGAAAAAAAAAACACAGAGATTAGTCGCTTTGTCAAGAAAATAAATTAAGATCTTAGTCTCTTTTGTTACCTGTGCAATTGTGTATTCACATTGACGTTTGAGGCCTTGGAGAAGATATTGATCAGCTGCTACAAGCAGATCTTTAGCCAAATGTTTAGGGATGGTAACCCTCCCTGTGTATATATACCTCATCATAAGCTCAAACACTTCCAATCTTATATTTGGGATCTCCACATTTGGGGCATTGCGTTCCTAAAACCAATTCACTAGTTAGTTGAGTGAAGATATTATGATGATGAGATAAGTTTCCACAATCGAAATTTCAGAAGCTTACCTTGTATAGACCATCAAACATTGCACGAAATATATCAGAGGAAGCTACCAAACAAATCTTGTGAGCAGAGAATTTTTTACCTGCCATATCACATGGATATAGTCAGTTGAAGAAGTTTATCATAGGTAGATTTAGTGAAACATAAATGGGATTAAATGTTATACCATCAATGAGGAATGTGACATCGGACAAAGTTGGGTTGTTCACGAATTTTTCACCCAAAAATACCTTCAGTATAATAATCAATAACAAGTTAAGACCTCGAATCAGAAATTATTAGTTGCTAGAAAGAAGAAATGCAAATTAATTACCTGTTGAGTGGGTGAGGCAGGAGCTGAGTCCTCTGTTGCAAAGGATGTAGCTTTTGTAGCTAATTCGTATAAAGCACTTGAACTATATCTCTGCTGCTTGACGCTTGAGAAATAAAGAAGTTCCAACAAAAGTTCTCCTCCTGCATTAGTATCGTCTATAGATCAGAAAAAGCAAACCAACAAAAAAAAATACTAATTAGAAAAAAAAAATTCTGAATATGAGATACTTACCTTTGTTATCAATGAAAATCAGTTTTCCATCTTTAGGGTCACAAAGATGTGCAAGAGCAAGAGCAATTCGTATTTTTATCGTCTTCTCGGCGGTTCTCATTAGGTATAATAATTGGTTTAGTACCTGAGAAGGGTAAGACATCAAGGGATTAAAACCATCGCCAAACTTAATCGAGAGGCAGAAGGTCAATAGATATAGGTACTCACGGGTCCATGAATTTTGTTCTGTAGCCTCTTCAATGTCCGCACCACACAATCTTTAGTCGGCTGCAAATAGAATACTTGTAATTAGAGTTTAAAAATTCTATAGATTGGTTTTGCAAATATAAGCAGTCAAATGCATACTTGAACAGTGAAGTTGTCATCTTGAAGCTTTTGAATTCCTCCAGCCTTTATAAAATCTGCTACGTTTTCCTATTCACAGANTTTTACCTGCCATATCACATGGATATAGTCAGTTGAAGAAGTTTATCATAGGTAGATTTAGTGAAACATAAATGGGATTAAATGTTATACCATCAATGAGGAATGTGACATCGGACAAAGTTGGGTTGTTCACGAATTTTTCACCCAAAAATACCTTCAGTATAATAATCAATAACAAGTTAAGACCTCGAATCAGAAATTATTAGTTGCTAGAAAGAAGAAATGCAAATTAATTACCTGTTGAGTGGGTGAGGCAGGAGCTGAGTCCTCTGTTGCAAAGGATGTAGCTTTTGTAGCTAATTCGTATAAAGCACTTGAACTATATCTCTGCTGCTTGACGCTTGAGAAATAAAGAAGTTCCAACAAAAGTTCTCCTCCTGCATTAGTATCGTCTATAGATCAGAAAAAGCAAACCAACAAAAAAAAATACTAATTAGAAAAAAAAAATTCTGAATATGAGATACTTACCTTTGTTATCAATGAAAATCAGTTTTCCATCTTTAGGGTCACAAAGATGTGCAAGAGCAAGAGCAATTCGTATTTTTATCGTCTTCTCGGCGGTTCTCATTAGGTATAATAATTGGTTTAGTACCTGAGAAGGGTAAGACATCAAGGGATTAAAACCATCGCCAAACTTAATCGAGAGGCAGAAGGTCAATAGATATAGGTACTCACGGGTCCATGAATTTTGTTCTGTAGCCTCTTCAATGTCCGCACCACACAATCTTTAGTCGGCTGCAAATAGAATACTTGTAATTAGAGTTTAAAAATTCTATAGATTGGTTTTGCAAATATAAGCAGTCAAATGCATACTTGAACAGTGAAGTTGTCATCTTGAAGCTTTTGAATTCCTCCAGCCTTTATAAAATCTGCTACGTTTTCCTATTCACAGAAAAATATATTAAATACTCATGGTATGTCAAGTGAGCAAAATATATAGCTGTATATAAAACTATATATCGCGAGTATGGTTAACCTCGTTATCTGCAAGGCCATACAAGGCAAATGCGGCATTGTGTTGCACAGTCCCCGTTTTCACATCAAGAAGATTTAGTAACGCGACGATACCTCCTCTATGTGCAATGCCAGCTTGATTGTGTGCGTCCTGCAACATTCAAAACATCAGACATGCATTGAGCATAAAAGTTAGAATTTTTGTTCCTAACACAAAAGGTCTGATAAAGAGGCAGATTCCAGATCAACAAAAACATTAAGATGCTAATTCAAAAACATAGTTACCTGGGCCAAACGACCAAGGGCAAAAGCAGACATCTCCACGACCTGCTCATCTGATGATTCAAGCATTTTAATCAGGGGTGTAATGCCACCTCTCTGACCAATGTGCACCTGCATGATTATGTTGCCAGTTATGTTTAATATGTTCTCTAGTTTGAATCCATCTATTTATATCGTCAACAAAAAACTGCGTTTGAGTGAACATATACAAATACAGCATATTAAGAAAGAGACAAGGTCATACCTTGCAATCTGAATCAGGCGCAGCAAATTGACCTATTAATAATGCTGCCTCTCTTTGTGTTTCCAAACAAGTGGAGCTATAGCAGATATCATAGCCAACAGTTACAAATCATATTTCAAATTTTCAGGTGTTTCAGCAGAAGAAGAAAAGAAGACAGATAAATAAGCATACCTAAGTAGACCAATTACTGGTTGCAAGGCACCAGCACGGACGACCTCTTTCTTGATGTCAGGAGATGAGTGGACAAGATTTCCGATTGCCCCAATCTGAAAAGACCATAGTAGATTAGAAAGAACTGAACAAAGCAAACCGATTGCAACAGTCCAAAGCAAGATAAAGAACTAACCGCTTCACCGTGCACAGAAGAATCTGAAGATTGAAGCATCAATACAAGCGTAGGCAAAGCATTCAACTCCACAATCTACACAGTTGCTCATATAATGTGAGAAACAAGCCTAAACAAAACATAATCGTAGTAAAAAAAAACATACTAGGGTCTTGTTCTCGTCGTTTCTAAAAGAAACTGTTCGCAAAGCCCCTGCAGCAGCCCTCTGTACTTTATCATCCGGAAAATTTAGAAGCTCAACAAGTGGTGGAATGCCACCTTCAACCCTGAAAAGAAATTTTAACAAACATGTTAACTAAAAACAGCATAGTCATTACCATAACCAATAACGAATATCAGACACTACTAGTACCTTATGTTTTTTTTAATCCTTGGATTGTCATGAGAAATATTAGTGATTATATCAGCTGCTCTCCTAATAACAGCATTAGCAGCCGTAGTTTCACCACAAATACACCGTCTCTTCAACAACTTCACGGTCGGAACTATAGCTCCAGCATCCACAATGAGCTGCTGGTAACCAGGCTATTTAACAGAAAAAAAAAAGCTCACATCAGTACACAAAACTCCAATTAAAAAATTAAACAAAGATAGTTGCAAATTGCCAAATTTCAAAAATTCTAATGCTAAGACATGGTCTAATTTCAAATTTCTAAAATCCAAGATCTCAATCCACAATTTCACCAATCACATATGAACACGAGTTACCTGAATCGCAGCAATGAGTGCGAGAGCAATAGCACAATCTTTCTCTAACTTATGCTCGCAAGATTTGGGAACATCACCGCCGCCAACTTCTGAATCCCACGGAGATTCCAAATATTTCACCAACGCAGGGATAGCTCCATTCTCAACGATGATTTCCACATTTTCGTCTATATAAAACAGATCATAAGAACAAATTAAGCAAGGAGAGCAGATCTGAGTTCAATAAAACCACAGATTAAGAGGAAAAAAAAAGCGAAGAGAGTACGGTACCGATTTTAGCAAGGTCGGCGAGATCACCAGCAGCGTCTTCAACAACTTCGAGATCAAATTCATCATCATCTGAGAAGACGGAGTTAAGAACATCGATGTGGCTGCGGATCGCGCGGACGAGACTTTGCTGTTCGTCGTTAGCCGCCTTGACGAGTGACGCAGCATCTGCTGTGTTGCGATTGAGTTTTCGCTTCAAGTTCCTGGTGAAGACACGTGTGGTTCGCTGGCGCTTCGGGTGGCTCTCCATTTGCTGATGGTTTGAGATCACCGACGAAGAAGAAGATCTGGCGGAGGATTTGTGCGGAGGTGCTTTGAAGGATTTGGAGATTATCATCGAGAGAGATGAGAGAGAGAGAGGCTTTTTATTTTGTCAAAGCGTTGTGGCGGTTCTGTGAAAATTTTTGTTTTCGTTTCGGAGGCAAATTGAAATGTTAAATGTTTCCCTCGTGTCCGTTCCTCTTGGAGGGAATTTATTATTTTCTTCCCTTTTTAGTTTTTTTTAGTCAAAAGTCTTTAAAATCTTTGTTCAAAACACAAAATTAAAAATTTAATAAAGAAAGATTTAAGAAAAGAGTCTTGGATTGCTTCGAAATTAATATCAGTTGATTCGGTTTGCTTCAAAAAATTTTAAATCCAGGTTTAGCTTCTTGATTTATCGAAAATAGTCTTGGATTCATAATATCTTGATTTTAATGACCATATATTTAGATATAGATTTGTATAATACATTAGAACCATTGTATGTTAGAGATTGTTTTACATGTTTTTTTTTGTAAATTTTGATGTATAATTTTAAAGGTAACGTATTCTACACGTTTATAAAGTAACGTGATCAATACGTCTTTTTTACGCGTGAAATCTCTTTAAAAAAAAATGATTGTGATTAGTCACTATATTATATAAATACATATTTGAGCTCGACGACTTCAACAAAACCAAATGCTATAAATAACCCCCAATTTTTATGGTATTGTGATCTACATGTTTATAAGGTAACGTGATTTTTTTTTCTCTATTTAGTTTTTGATGGTTATGGAGGTAAAATCTCTTTGAAATATATATTATTTTCAATTTGTTTGATTAAATCAACCATATTTATAATACATCAATTTTTGGATTACAGATTTGAACTCGGCTTAAATGAAATAAATTGATATAAGTAATAGGATACGAGATTGTTTTACGTGTTTTTGTAAATTTTATAGTTTTTAATATATAAAAGTAACGTGATTAACATGCTTTTCGTTCTAAATAAATCTTTTTTTTTATGGTTTTATTTCATCATCGAGAGAGAGAGCGGTTCTGTGAAAAACTCTGTTTTTCGTTTAGGAGGCAAATTGATATATTTTCCTCGTGTATGTTCCTCTTCTTTGAGGGAGTTTATTATTTTCTTCCATTTTTACTCAAAGTATTTTTATTTCTTTAAAATCCTTGTTCAAACACAAAATTTAATAAGAATAAAGAAAAAGAAAAAGGAAAAAAAATAGTCTTGGATTGCTTCAAAATTAATATCAGCTAATTCGGTTTGCTTCAAAATTTTAAAATCCAGTTTAACTTCTTGATTCATCTAAAAACAGTCTTGATTTTAATGACCATATATTTAGATATAGATTCACATAATACATTATAACTAAGGTATATGTTAGAGATTGTTTTACATGTTTTTGTAATTTTAGATATATAATTTTAAAAGTAACATAATCTACGTGTTTATAAAGTAACATGATCAATATGTTTTTTTTGGGCCCGAAATCTCTTGTTTTTTAAAAGAAATAATTTTTTTTCAATTTGTTTGATTAGACTAACCATATTTATGATACATTATTTCATTTAATTTTTAAAAGAAAAGTGGTGATCTTCTTAAATGTGGAAACCCCTAATCCCCCTACACGCTTATAAAGAGTGTCTGTGTGTGTGTTGTTTACTTGACATGAACCGCCTAGCGCCGCCTGTTTGGACACACGCTTATTTTTATCCCTACCCGGAAATCCGGTTAGGCATTGACCGACATCAAACGGTTCTTTCGGTTAAGCATTCGGATGAAAAAAGTTCTACTGTTAGTAAAAATATACCAAATTAACAACTGTATACTGGGCTAGTTTGCTATCTCAATTAAAATTTGGTGGGGTGGGGGACCAAAATAAATTCGGATTAGCATAGTCAAATCGGTAATAGTATTATTAAAGAGAAACGGTATATGTAAATCTAAAGAGAATCAAACGATCTCTCTTTGGTTTATTCAATTAAACCGGTTGGTTAACTGCATCTTCTCATCAGATTTCGAGGCTTTAATGCTTATTAGTTAACAAATTGTTGACTCAGCTGCCACGTCAGGGTAAGTTCCCACGTCACGTTAAAATCAAGATGATTGTATATAGACTTTAGAAGAAGAAAAGGAGAACTGTTGTTTTACACTATAGACTCTGACACTCTGTCAATGAGTGGAGCTCGCGTCTTTTGTATCACGACACCACTACTACTAAGATCATCATCATCAACCTTCTTCTTCCCCAAGATCTCGACCCGACCCGTTTTCAGATTATCACCCGTAGCCATGAGCACCACCACCACTACTAGCAAAAGCCAAGAGGAACTCGATTCCATTCGCAAACAGAAACGGGTCGTGCGCTCCACTGTTCGCAAATCCCTAAAAGCCATGGACCCTTCTCTCCGAACCCAACAAGGTTCAATCTTTTCCTTCTTTTTTTTTTTTTTTTTTTT
>NC_025692.1:1503478-1554370 GCF_000633955.1 Camelina sativa | reverse complement strand
TTTTTTTTTTTTTTTTTTGTTCTTGGAATAGATAGTAATCTAATCTCAGGTTGCATTGAATTGTAGATGATGCGATTCAAAAGACCGTTCTTGAAGCTCCCTGGTTCAAATCATGTCGGGGATTGTGTGCTTACATTAGCTGCAAATCTCTCAATGAAGTCGACACTTCTAAAATCCTGTCTGAGATTCTGCAACGTCCTGGTAGTACTTCTCTTCTATTTGGAATTTCATTCTCATGAGATTGATTAATAACAACAATGTTGCAGAACTGAAAATGGAAGCCCTTCACACTGTAATCACTAATTACTTGGCTTAATAGCATAACCATTATCATTAGGACAAATGAATTAATACTTACTCTGTATTCTCAATGCATCTGATAAGTTTGGGAACTGAGAGAAACTAGTAACAGACCAAACTAAAGAAACTAGTTGTCACATAGGGATGAAATCTCCCTCTGCATATTTTTCTCTGATGTGATTTATTTTCCATTTTTTTTTTTGTTTTGTTATTTAGATTCAAGTACTATGGCTAAGAAAAAGCTATATGTCCCTTGGGTGGAGGATAAGAACAGTAACATGCGTATGCTGCACATATCTCATATGGAGGACCTCATTGCAAACTCCATGAACATTTTGGAACCAGCTCCTGTTGATGCCCAAGGGAATGAGCGTGAGGATGGTAGAGTTCTTTTTTGCTATGTTGCCACTACTTTAAGCTTCACATAATGAGTACAAGCCCCTTGAAATTAAAACCTTTTTTTTAATCTATTGACAGTGTTGCAAGCAGAGGAACCGATCGATTTGTTCATCTTGCCAGGTATGGAGAAACAGTTTCATTGCCAAAACTTTCCCTTATCTCTGTATCTAGTCAACTTAAATTTTCAAATCCTTGTGGTCAGGTCTTGCGTTTGACAGGTGTGGGCGACGTTTAGGTCGTGGAGGTGGGTAAGTTAGGGTTCTTTACTTCTATAGATTCATACTAAGGGTACTGCTGAAGATCTTAAAATAGTATCATATCCGAATAATATGAAGCTTCTATTGAGCATTTTTTTACTGTTGTATTATGTATACATAATTTCACTTCCTCTCTAACCTTCTGCTATAATCCAAAATCTTGCCATCCCAATTAGTTTCATACTTGCAACAAGAAATACTTTACCATGCTCTAATCTTACTCCTTTTTACTTGTTTATATGGATAACTCATATGGGTAAAAGCTACTACGACACTTTCTTGAAGAGATACCAGAATCGTGCGAAGGAGAAGGATTGGAGATATCCACTTATGGGTATAAACCACAATCAAATTAAAGCTACAGAACCTTTTCAATAGAAAGATAAGCTAATCACTGTTCTTTATCCCCTACTGCAGTTGCATTGTCATACTCTCCTCAAATTCTTGAGGATGTAAGTATACCTGTTACACCGAATGATGTTCCGATCGATGCCCTTGTGTCACCTTCTGGTGTATTTCCCATTACCCCTCGGGCTATTGAAATGTACGCCACAACATGTTTTCAGCTTACTCTTAGATCTTTTATTTATAGCTGACTATGTTGTGTGATTCTCTCTGTTCTTAGAATGTGAGCTCAGGTGCTTGTGTTTTGGAGCTGACACTCCGATGATTTGTTGGTATGCGCTTGAAGGCTGGATTTTGGAATCAGCAAACTCAGTATCAGCTTCTGTAATTGCCACTAAAAGATTTTACTAAATTTGATTTGAGCCTTTTCTGTATGATGAGATATGAAGTTCAATCCAATGGTCTTCCACCCGTTTATTCTTATATCAATCTTTTTTGCCGCACAGGATGATGGTTGTTGGGTTCTTTTCTTGAGCTTTGCTCATGGGAATTTATATGTACTTTTGAAATTTTTATTCAATGTAAAAATAAAATAGTGAAAACATCAAAGTTCTTGTCTCTTTAAAACATTACAGCCATACACATATAAGAGTGTATTACTTTTTCCTCTTCCTTTCTATATAAATAGCAAAACAAAAGCAGGCAGGAGAACTAGGAGGAACAAGAAAGCATGCAGACGCCCGGCCTGTAAGCCCAGGCTGGAGGCAACCGAGCATATTTCTCCATCCCCGGCTGTTCCTCGTAAGGCCGTTTCATTAGACGGATCAAATTGATGACTTCTGAGAAATCGCCTTGTTCAGCTGCATCTATGGCGCTTTGGCACAGATAGTTCCTCAGTATGTACTTTGGATTCACTGAATCCATTCTTGCTTTTCTTTCTTCATCTGATACCTCACTACCACCCACCTGCATTTTCAAATCCACACACAAGGTGTTGCATTAGCCAGGAAGATACATACATATTGTTCAGAAGTTTACTAATGTGGAAAGTAAAATTCTAGTCTACAAAGAACTGAAGATGATATCTTTGGCAAAAAAATGTTAGAAACGAATTTGATACCTCTTGTATATAGCTTCGCATCCATTTGATCCATGCTTCTTTTCTCTCCTTTCCGATGTCCAAAAGCACAGCTTTCAAGGGTTTCAATAACTCATTTTCGGGAGTGTTGGGATTTGCTTTTACATTTGCAAGAAGCCGGAAGAAGTTTGTGTAATCAACTTTATCAACAGACATATTGTTCAGAAGTTTACTAATGACCTCCTTGTTATACTTAGAAAGACCAAGCTTCTTTGACATTATGGCTTGATACTCATCCATGAATTTATCACCGTACCTGATCATGAGCCCCTCAACTACTTTAGTAGTTCCTACAAATATAATTAAGAATAGTGCTCCAAATAAATAGTGACAACAAAGTTACCTCTCCATGGCGTAATTTGCTTCCTTTTGATTAATCAGCTGAGCAACTGCCAGAGTCTTAGAAAATTGAGCAATATTCCACAAACCGATGTCAGGCTGATTTGCAAAACAGTATCTTCTTCCTGGGAGATCTGTGGTGTTCGGGGTGTAACTTGGATCAAAAGCATCCAAGAACCCAAATGGGCCATAGTCAATGGTTTGACCCAAAATGCTCATATTGTCAGTGTTGAGCACACCATGGGTGAAACCTACACCTTGCCATCTTGCAACTAAGGTAGCTGTACGCTCAGCAATTTCAACAATCCATGCTAATATTATCAAAAAAAGCACAAGTTAGTTCAATCTTGACTATCAATATAACAATTAGCAATAGCAAAAGTATAATACGTGATACAAATGTCAATGCTGATTCAGATAAGAAAATAATGAACATTTCCTGCTGCATTTTGACGAATAATTCATTACGTAAATACCTGCATATTTGTTGGAAGTCAGATCCACAACCGAATCATCTTCATCACCGGTTTTGAAAGATAAGCTATCGCTTCTATCCATGCTCTCTATATGTGGGAAATGATGCCTAATGGCATAGTCTGCCAACTTCCGAACAATATCTAGATCCTCTTTTCCTCTAGAAGCATGTATTTGGTATGACCCAAAGCGGAGAAATGATTGAGAAACCCTGCAAACAATTGCGCCAGGTTCTTCCTTCGGATTGCCACTGCAAATGCAAAATGCAAAACAATTAGTCAACCATCTAGAAGCCAAATTTTCTAGATAAATTTTTCTCTACTAGAGGCTTAGTCCAGTTGGTTAAATACTTCCAAGTTGATCATGCCCATGTTCACTCCCTAATCATATGAGGCCTAAAATTTTTTTATACTTGTTGGAGATGTGAACTTTTAAGCAGATAAAGAAGGAACAAGTTAGACAAGGTCTGGAAGGTTTTGGACATACTCATAAAACATGTCGCGAGTGACATCTTGACCTGTAGTGAGAAGACAAAGGGCACGCGTGGTAGGGATTCCAAGACAATGCATAGATTCACTGCAAAGGAACTCCCTGATGCTACTACGGAGCACTGCGAGCCCATCAGCAAAACGGCTATATGGAGTCCTACCTGCACCTTTAAGCTGAAGTTCCCACCTTTCATCTTTGGAGTTCAGAACTTCTCCCAGAGTTAAGGCACGACCATCACCTAGTTGTCCAGCCCACATGCCGAACTGGTGTCCTCCATAGCATTGAGCATAAGGCATTCTGTAGCAAAAAATATACCAATATCTGAGAATAGAGACTTTTGGATTTCAAAAGGTCGGACTTATAAATCAGTTTTGGATAAGGAACACATACGCTCCTGGCAAAGGTTTAGCACCGGACAGCATAAGAGGGAAATCTGGCCTTTCAAACCTGAAAGTTCCAAAGAATTTTGCCATAAGTCAAAAGTAGAAAGAGAAAAAAGGTTTCGAAAATAGCAACTAATATTAAGGTGCAACACTCTTAAAACTTAAGTGTCATAAATTTCATATCATATGAAACAGAAATGAACACATATCGCCAACTTCTCTAAAGAAACCTAAAAAAGTAATAACCATGAAGGTGAATAGGAAACAATGGCATCAATTATGTGTCTAAGAAAGACAGTGAAAATCCAATTATCTTCTGCACCAAACACTTATACTTTAGTCTGACCATAGAGAATCAAACTCACTCTTTAGGATCCAAATCCAAAAGCTCTGCAACAGAATCAGACCATGCTACAAGTTGAGGATCATCTACTTCTACTGATGGCGAAACTTTTGAATAGCAAGCATGCAATACCTGCACATTACAATAAACAACAAAAAATCCGGATGCCCAAGTTAGCTTACTAGGATATATATTAATGAGGACAACTAAAACATGGCAGATTCAAACATAATGTTCCGAAAGAACCCATTGCAGATAACTTCACATTTTGCAGTCTTCAAAGGAACAAAACGAAGCAGAAGAAAAAATGAAAAATCCAAATAAAATGAAATCTTTAGCCTGAGTACAATTCACTCTACCAACAAAGTACAAATATCAACTTCATGATTCCAAATTAAACAACACTAAAATATAACTTTTTTTTCTATTAAGACATGAATCACAAGATTAAAAACCACATCAATCATTGACATAGAAATAAAAAAGCAAAATCAAGATTCTTCATAATTCTCTCCTTTCAAAGATCGAAACAAAATGGATACCTCACGGGAGATAACATCGGTTCTGGGATCACCAGGCAATTCCTTAACAAAGGAGTGGTCCCAATTAAAATCTTCGAGCTTTCGTTTAACCTTAACACCTTCATCAACAGCTCCAAGAGTTTGATTCTGCAGATCTTTCGCTAAAGAATCAGCAGACGAATCCGTTACCGGTGTCGGGGACGAAGATGAAGCCGGAGAAGAATCCATCCGACCGAAGGAAGAAGAAGAAGAAGAAGAAGATCGGGTCAATCGAAATTGTCGGCGAAAGGAGGGACAAAAAGGGAGTTTCGAAGTTGAACTGAAGAGATGAAGCGGTCGGAGGTTGAAGAGAGACGACGGACAACACACACGCAACAACATTTCTTCTTTCCTTCTTCACAATTATTCTTTTGGAAAGAAACTTGTTTAATTTTTCAATTCTGGACCGAACCGACCTTCTTTGATTTTTTCCCGGTTCAGATCGATTTCACAATGTCGGTTTACTTATTATTGTTCTGTTGTTTTGTATTTGAATCCAAATCGATTTCTTGTTTGTGTATTAAACATTGTCTAAACCGGGTTTAAGACAGAACCGAAAATAATCCGGGTTTAAGACAGAACCAAAAAAGAGATATGGGAAGTCGTAGTGAAAACGACAAAAGTTGCCGTCTTCGTGTAACTCAAACCAACCTATCAACTGAGGAAAAAAATTAGGGCACAAAATAATAAGTGGATTCACGTCCGCGACTCATAGATCTCTTCGGAAAAATTTCATCACGATTTGTTTCTTACTGTAATTCTTCAATTTTTCCGCGGCGTGTTCTTCTTGGAGATCCTAACCTTTGTGAAATTCGACTTGGATCCGAGAGAGAGAAGAGTCTTCTTCCTTGATCTTTCTGATTTTTATAGATTTGTGTTTGTCTGCTCAAATCTATGATCTTTCGGGAGTAATTTTTCTCCATGGTTAATCGAAGATTTAGAGAATAGATCCAAACAAGGTATTTTTGCTTTTTCTTTTTTTTGTTCTTGATCTGACATTCTTCATCCCCAATTTAAGTTTTTGTTCATCTTGAAAGCTTACCATTGATGTGCCTGGTTTCGTCTGAAATTAGGGTTTATGAAAGTGTTGTTCTTTGCTTGGAAATTAGAAAATTCAGAAAGTTAGTAGAAATTTTGATTTCTTTAATGATTTAGAAAGCTTGAGCTTGCCAACGATTGTCTTGATTCTTGGTGTGTCATGTTTAGCTTGAGTTTAAGAACTTTGACCTGTGTTTTTTTGGATAGTGTAATTTGCTGTGTCAACAAGGTTTAAAGTTCAAAAGTTAGTGCCTTTCGTGCTCTGAGAGTTCCAGTTTTGACCTGAAAAGTGAAGGTCTTCGTATGCTCTGCTATGAGAGTTAAGGTTTTGGTTTTTTTTCCTCTTTTTGAAGTTGTTTACTTGGTTGTGCTTGTGCAGCTCGTGCTTTGGTGCAAGTAGACAGGTATCATCCCACGTTACGATTTCTTAAGTTCCCTGTAAAGAATAATCGGGGAGAGGACACAGATGGATTACCGACCTTCTGATAGTAGTGGTGAGTCTTATGTTCTTTCAATGATAGTAGTAGTTTTTGTCCTTATTCTCTCGTTTACTCCTGTCCACAATTGGATGTGTTTTTTTTAATGTAATTGAGTTCAATGAGTTTAACTGAAAAAGCATTATCTCTAAAAGCTTGAGTATTCTCTTCTTGTTCAATGTTGTTTTCTGACTCTTTTCTCGTCTAGCTCCAAACTTATTTACTATGTTTTGATTGTGTAAATGTATTTGTTTCGTGAACTCAGGTACGGATGATGACCTGCCTCCATCTCATCAAGGTAGATATCAAAGAACCAGACCTGCCGGCAATGGGAGGCCTTCAGTTCTCAATTCTGCTCCTTTATCACGTGTGCACAATGACATGGAAACTCAAATTCATCTCATTGAGCAAGAAGCTTACAGCTCGATACTCCGCGCTTTTAAAGCCCAGTCTGATGCTATTACCTGGGTACTTATTTTGCTTGTTTATGTAACTTCACCATCTAATCGAAGATAAGCTTATCTTTCTTCCTTTTGTTCTTCAGGAGAAAGAAACTTTGATCACTGAACTCAGAAAAGAACTTCGGGTGTCTGATGAAGAACACAGAGAGCTGTTATCAAGGGTTAACGCTGATGAAATGATCAGGCGAATAAGGTTTGTTTCATATGTTATTAATACATCACTGCAATCAATCAAAAACAACTTTGTAGCCAACAATGTTAATTTGAAATCATGTCAGGGAATGGAGAAAGGTAAACAACGTTCAGTCGAGTGTTCCTCAGCTGGTTCATGATGCTCCGAGTCCAGCTGTCTCAGGATCACGTAAAAAGCAAAAGACATCACAGTCAATCGCCTCATTAGCTATGGGACCACCATCTCCTTCTATGCACCCTTCGATGCAACCATCGTCATCTGCAATCAGAAGAGGAGGTCCTCCACCAGGTCCAAAGACCAAGAAGCCAAAGACAGTAAGTCATGATGCTACATGACTCTTTAATGTTTTTACTATGAATCATGTTCTTATATTCTTCATTGACTAAGGGATGAGAATATTTCATTTCTTTGTGCTCGATGAAGTCGATGCAGTACCCACCTACAGGCATTGCTGGAAGGCCCCAGGCTGGCGCTTTAACAAATGAACCAGGTGAATCGGGATCATATGACCCGTTGATTGGAAGGAAGGTATGGACGAAGTGGCCTGAGGACAATCATTTCTATGAAGCTGTTATAACTGACTACAACCCTGTTGAGGTATCGTATCTTTCAGTGCTATAGTCATTTAGTGCCAAATCTCTGTTTCCTGATGTTATATATTTCCTTTTATTAAACATTGATTAGGGGCGGCATGCTTTAGTGTATGATATTAACACTGGGAATGAAACTTGGGAATGGGTTAATCCTAACGAGGTAATTATGATTTCATTTTTTATAAGAGCTCATCTTTTTTTTTTTATAGATACTTGGTTATATATGATTCTGAATGTTCTTTATATATATCATAGATATCTCCGGGAGATATCAGATGGGAAGGTGAAGATCCAGGGGTTTCTCGTAAAGGAGGACATCCTGGGCAAGGCCGTGGAAGTACAAAATCTATGGCTCGTGGTGTTCCAACAAGCAATGTGGGTGGTAGAGGTAGGGGAAGCATGAAGATGCAGCAACCAAAGACACAGAATGGCATCGGGAAGAAAGCTTTAGGCGAAATTGAAATTCTCCACACCGATACACTGATAAAAGAGGTAATCATCCAAGGTTTTCGATATGGTAAATGAATGTTTGCAAAATGTTATGATCTGAGTATCACTTTATTTATATTTGTAACAGATAGAAAAAGTGTTTGGGTCAGTTAACCCCAACCCAGCAGAGGTAGAGAAGGCAAAGAGAGTGCTGAGAGTAAGAACCAATACATTTGTTGTTGAATCTGGTCGTCGCTCTAATGAGAAGCGAAGCTGATTTTATTGTTTTACTTGGAAATTGTAGGATCATGAACTAGCTCTTATGGATGCAATCGCAAAGCTTGAAGAAATATCAGACGGAGAAAGTGGTAATATTTGATAGGGTCCTTCCAGATTACCTCAGGTTCACATCTTTCTTCTGTCTGCTCTTTGGATCAATATGTATGTTTGTTTGTTAAAATTGACGTTATAATGTGGCTGTGGATTTTGTGACTTAAATGCAGATGATGGAGCCGGAGCTTTAGACTTGCTAAAAAGTGTTGTAGATGGTGGTGGCGAAATGTGAATTGATGAGGGAGATTCCGAAACTTGTATGGATGTATTTTGTTTAGGGGGAAGGATTTGATGACATTTGTGTGCCACATAACTCCAGTAACTGGATTTCGAAGTTAGGGTCTTAAGCATTGTAAAATCCATAAGACTTCTTATAAATGTAGAATGTTGCAGAGACGAGATGATGGGCAAAGCAAAACTCTACTATTAGGGGGAGATGGAGCGACTAAGAACTACTACTCATGTAAACTATTAGAAAGTAGAAACATTAATTACTAGATCAACTCTATTTTTGTTCTGAAGTAGAAAAGCACTATTGGGAAATCTCAGTTCCTGAAAGAAAAACCTACCTAGTCAAAACAATTGAAATTTCAGAAATTTGGAAGGAAAGCAGATAGTTAACAAAAGAAAGCTGAAATTAAAATTGCTAATTTCAAAAGATATTATTACTTTAATACAATCAAAGGACTAATAAAGTAACGAGGAGCTTCCAGTGCTCNTTTCTTCTGTCTGCTCTTTGGATCAATATGTATGTTTGTTTGTTAAAATTGACGTTATAATGTGGCTGTGGATTTTGTGACTTAAATGCAGATGATGGAGCCGGAGCTTTAGACTTGCTAAAAAGTGTTGTAGATGGTGGTGGCGAAATGTGAATTGATGAGGGAGATTCCGAAACTTGTATGGATGTATTTTGTTTAGGGGGAAGGATTTGATGACATTTGTGTGCCACATAACTCCAGTAACTGGATTTCGAAGTTAGGGTCTTAAGCATTGTAAAATCCATAAGACTTCTTATAAATGTAGAATGTTGCAGAGACGAGATGATGGGCAAAGCAAAACTCTACTATTAGGGGGAGATGGAGCGACTAAGAACTACTACTCATGTAAACTATTAGAAAGTAGAAACATTAATTACTAGATCAACTCTATTTTTGTTCTGAAGTAGAAAAGCACTATTGGGAAATCTCAGTTCCTGAAAGAAAAACCTACCTAGTCAAAACAATTGAAATTTCAGAAATTTGGAAGGAAAGCAGATAGTTAACAAAAGAAAGCTGAAATTAAAATTGCTAATTTCAAAAGATATTATTACTTTAATACAATCAAAGGACTAATAAAGTAACGAGGAGCTTCCAGTGCTCTCAACTCTCAAGGGAACCCATCTTCCGGTAGTACAAGGAACAGCTTTGCTGGGACTGAGACATTTCATCATCAATGAATTCAGGTCTCAACCCCTAATTTAATAAATTAAGGGAGACTTCTCCCAGTTTGGCTTTCGAATCCTTTTTTGTGGATTTGGTATATGCTTATTTTAGAGATGAGTATTAACATCTGATAAGGAAGCCAACATTTGGCGAGAAGAATTAAAACCCGTAACCACCCAATGAAGTTTGAAGACACCAGTGCTCCAAAAACAGAGATCCATCATTACAAGAATTTACATCTCATAATAATAACCAACACAAGCTGACTTGAGGAACACATCGTAACTTTACTAGATTTAGAAGGATATAATTCCATTAATTCGATTTGTCATTAAAAAAAAAAGAAGAGAAATAAAAAAAGCCACAAACATAGTTCATCAATTATTTATTTGGGGGCTTTACAAGCGCCCAAAATACACAAGTTTTAAAAGAAACTTTTGAGTAAAACCATAACAGAGTTTAAAAACCACCACGGAGCCTGAGAACAAGATGAAGGGTCGACTCTTTCTGGATGTTGTAGTCAGCCAATGTGCGACCATCCTCAAGCTGCTTTCCAGCGAAGATGAGACGCTGCTGGTCCGGAGGGATACCTTCCTTGTCCTGGATCTTGGCCTTGACGTTATCAATGGTGTCGGAGCTCTCAACCTCGAGGGTGATGGTCTTGCCTGTGAGAGTCTTGACGAAAATCTGCATACCTCCACGGAGACGCAAGACCAAGTGAAGTGTAGACTCCTTCTGAATGTTGTAGTCAGCCAAAGTCCTGCCGTCTTCAAGTTGCTTTCCGGCGAAGATCAACCTCTGCTGGTCCGGTGGGATACCCTCCTTGTCTTGGATCTTGGCCTTAACATTGTCGATAGTGTCAGAGCTCTCCACCTCCAAAGTAATAGTCTTTCCAGTCAACGTCTTGACGAAGATTTGCATACCACCACGAAGCCTGAGAACAAGATGAAGGGTTGACTCCTTCTGAATGTTGTAGTCAGCCAAAGTCCTGCCATCTTCAAGCTGCTTACCGGCAAAGATCAACCTCTGCTGGTCCGGTGGGATACCCTCCTTGTCTTGGATTTTGGCCTTAACATTGTCGATAGTGTCAGAGCTCTCCACCTCCAAAGTAATAGTCTTTCCAGTCAACGTCTTGACGAAGATTTGCATACCACCACGAAGCCTGAGAACAAGATGAAGGGTTGACTCCTTCTGAATGTTGTAGTCAGCCAAAGTCCTGCCATCTTCAAGCTGCTTACCGGCAAAGATCAACCTCTGCTGGTCCGGTGGGATACCCTCCTTGTCTTGGATTTTGGCCTTAACGTTGTCGATAGTGTCAGAGCTCTCCACCTCCAAAGTAATAGTCTTTCCGGTAAGAGTCTTAACGAAGATCTGCATACCTCCACGGAGACGCAAGACCAAGTGAAGTGTAGACTCCTTCTGAATGTTGTAGTCAGCCAAAGTCCTGCCGTCTTCAAGCTGCTTACCGGCAAAGATCAACCTCTGCTGGTCCGGTGGGATACCCTCCTTGTCTTGGATTTTGGCTTTAACGTTGTCGATGGTGTCAGAGCTCTCCACCTCCAAAGTAATGGTCTTTCCGGTAAGAGTCTTGACGAAGATTTGCATACCACCACGAAGCCTGAGAACAAGATGAAGGGTCGACTCCTTCTGAATGTTGTAGTCAGCCAAAGTCCTGCCATCTTCAAGCTGCTTACCGGCAAAGATCAACCTCTGCTGGTCCGGTGGGATACCCTCCTTGTCTTGGATTTTGGCCTTAACGTTGTCGATAGTGTCAGAGCTCTCCACCTCCAAAGTAATGGTCTTTCCGGTAAGAGTCTTAACGAAGATCTGCATACCTCCACGGAGACGCAAGACCAAGTGAAGTGTAGACTCCTTCTGAATGTTGTAGTCAGCCAAAGTCCTGCCGTCTTCAAGCTGCTTACCGGCAAAGATCAACCTCTGCTGGTCCGGTGGGATACCCTCCTTGTCTTGGATTTTGGCTTTAACGTTGTCGATGGTGTCAGAGCTCTCCACCTCCAAAGTAATGGTCTTTCCGGTAAGAGTCTTGACGAAGATTTGCATACCACCACGAAGCCTGAGAACAAGATGAAGGGTCGACTCCTTCTGGATGTTATAGTCAGCCAAGGTACGGCCATCTTCAAGCTGCTTACCGGCAAAGATAAGCCTTTGCTGATCCGGAGGGATACCTTCCTTATCCTGGATCTTGGCTTTGACGTTGTCGATTGTGTCAGAGCTTTCCACCTCGAGGGTGATTGTCTTTCCGGTGAGAGTCTTAACAAAGATCTGCATCTGTAATTCACAAACAGAGTGATTGATAAATACCAAAACAAATAATCAAATTCGATCAAGAAACTAATTTACCAAATCTAGATAAATTAACACGTTATATCAATTGATACAAAACTCAATTTATTTGAGAAAAATCAAATCAAATTCAACGACAAGTAATTCACAAACAAAGATTGATCTATCAAGAAACTAATTTATCAAATCCAAAACAAGAATCAAATTTCGATCAAGAAACTAATTTATCAAACCTAGGGTAGAATTAACACGTTATCAATCGATTACAAAACTCAATTTCTTTTGAGAAAAATCAAACCAAATTCGATCTGCGAAAAAAAAAACACAAACCCTAATCGAGGATCTATCGGTGAAACCCAAATCGAACCAAATTCAGAAAACAGAGACTCAATTGGGATCGGAAGAAGAAACAAGTAAATCGTATTAGAGATTCAGAATTTTTTTACCTTGAACACGATTGAGAGATTTGATTGATGATTATTAGGTTTTAGGAATTGTGAAAGAGATAAAAGAGGTCGTCGGGTGTTTAATAGAGTTTATAATCGAAGAGGATGAGGACGAGGAAGTTGAGGCGGTGAAGCATTAGCCACTCAGAACTAGACACGTATGTATTATGACGTGTATTGAGCGTTGTTTACACGCAGCTTCTTGAATAGGGCCCAAATTATATAGTCTACGCGCCGATGAATATTAAGGCCCAAAGAGAACCATTAACAAATTATAAATACTAAAATTTCACTTACATTTATTTTTTTTCATTTGATGTAGCCGAAGTTCTTTCGGAGGAGCAGGGGCCGTGTAATCCAACTGTTTTGAAGGAATTTAAAGTTTTGTTTAGTATCACATGAAGACAAGCCTCAAGAACATGGTTTTCTAAGAGTAACCTGGACTCGATTGAATTCTTTGGCCTGCTTTAGCCTTGCAATGTTTTCAGGAGTTATGAAATGGCTAGAATCGACCGTCTCAACTCCCTCCCTAGAAAAACAAAGTTCAACAGAGAAAGCTTTACAATGGATCAATACAAAGTCAAATAGCTATATGTACACTGACTGATATGTGCTCTAGCGAAAGCTTCAGCAGCATCGAATGCAAAACTACTCACTAACTCTTTTGCAATTAGCAGTTTGCCTATCAAATCTATTTAAATGATTTTTCACATAACTCTCATGATGATTCATCTTGGTCTCCGAAATATGATCTCTCCGACTCCAAAACTCCCTAAACACAATATTATTGTTTAACAAGGATCAGGCTTTGTGTTCATAAGTTTTTGGTAATATATATATATATATATATAGAAAAGAGTGAGAAAGAAACCAAAATAGTTTTTTTTAGTTGTTTACCTGTATGATCAGGATGGCTGCTTCCTTATGTATGAGCTCATTGTACCCTTGGCAACCATAATTCTGAACGCAACTTGGGCAACCTGTTTTCAGCTGAGCAGCGGCAAGACTTTAAGAGATCAAGAGCCGCTTCTAGAAGCTCCGTGAACATTGGACGGATCTGCAGAGCCGGAAATGTTCAAGAGTTACTTATCATCCAAAATTCAACAAATAAATCTTTTGAGATTTTTTGCTTTCACAATTTACCTTGGCGGAGATGCCAGTTCCTCCACGATGACGATCATATAGTAAGATTCTCGCTGGGAAATAGCGTTGCTCTTGCGGATTTGGACATTCTGGAGCCAAGTCTGAATAGTTGCAACGCACAAATAGTGGAACAACGTGGAGAAGAGCGTGACAAGCGGCATGTAAACCACCACGGAATGACAACTTATTCCCCTCCACTTCTGATTTTACTGACTCAGGCACTTGAATCCAAACAGCCTGTTTATTATCCATAAACCAGACTTAAAAATCACAGCGTAAACAGAAAGACTGTAAGAGTGTGAGTGTGTGAGGCTTCAGGTTAAAGACAAACCTGTGACTGGTAAAAGTAACTTGGGAGTGAAAGCTCAACATCATCAATTACTTCATCGTTTTTTCTTCGGATACGAAGAAATCCAAGCCACTTTGTTGTCACTCTACATGCATTACTTTGTGCTGTTGTCTTATTAAATTGGTTCTTAAGAGCCTTTAATGCGTAAGCCTGAAACATGAACTTAGTAATGAATTTTGCGCAAAGATTCAGAACTATCACACAGGAAACACCAACGTTTATACTTACAGTTTTACCACCAGTTAAATGGATATCAGTGTAATCCCGAGTCCTGGTGTAGTAATCCACGTCTGCTAATTCACACAAAGACTGAAACTCAAAAGTTATCAGTTGCACCTTATGGAATTTCAGTTCTAAAAGAGAAAATAAATGATATCTTGTTAGCTATAGATGACAATACATTTTTGATTTCTTGTTACCAAGGCCAATGACTCAAAAATTACCTTGATGGTGTATCGGCAGCAGCTCCAGATGGTTTCCCTGCAATGTCTCCCCATGGTTTACCGGCAGCAGCTTCACTACTACTCACGAATTTCGAACTTTCTTCAGGTTTCTGTGATATAATAGATTAAGGAAAATTTGAGTAAATAAAGTTTTTGAATTGGTTACAAAAAAAAAAATCAAGGAAACTGAATTATACACTTGTTGGAAGAACTGATGGATTCCACACAGGACAAAAAGCTTTTCAGAGGAAGGACTTCCATCAATTTCTATCAGCTCGAGCTCAGATAGGTTTGCAAGCTCCTACACCAACAGCAAATCACGTTCTGATCCAGTAAGATAGATTTGGATATGCGAATATTTTATCCATATAATTGCTAAAGTAGACCTACCATGCAATGTTGTCGAGGATTAGCAGAAGTTGCAGTGCAAAATATGAAGGAAGGACTGGCACCATAAACTGGAAAGTAAGATATGTTAGATCAATTCAAAAATGGATGAAATTCGTAATGAAGACTATACCAGGGGATCAGTATTGCACCATGGGAGCATAGGCGGCGAAGTCTTCTCAATATAAGGGCTGTGTGGCAGCCAAATGGTCCCTTGTAAGTATGGGCTTCATCGATCACAACATACCTGAAATAATTACCTTAGAACTTAAATCATTATTGATATATTGGCTTGTTCCTCTCTAAACCAGTTCATGTCTTGCAATGCTTCCACTGAAATTAGTCAAACTTAAAATGAGAGGAAATATATAGGAAGATGTGTTACCTAAGGTTAGATAAAATCCGGCTAAATTGTCCATGGAGAGGCATAATTGACATATGTAACATATCAGGATTTGTGATCAGCTACATGCATATATTCCAATAATGTTAGTTAGAGAACTCTGTATTCGGAATTCAGATGAGACTGAGTGAATGGAACACTATTCTATTAGGGGGGAAATGACAATAAGAAATTACCAGTCTAGCATTACTCCTCAGCCTTGTTCTATCCTTATAAGGAGTATCACCATCGTACACTCCCATGTTTATGCTTGCTTCGTGTCCTTTTATCAAATCAGACAATGATCTTAACTGATCCTGAGCTAACGCCTATTCAAACAAACAGAGAGTCTCTTTCTATTATAGCAGTTTTAAGAAGTTATAAGATCTCTTGAGCATAATAAAAAACTCAAAAGAAAAAGAGACAAGATGAGTAACCTTGGTCGGAAATAAGTACAAAGCACAAGAATCTGTGTCTTTGCACAATTCCTCAAAGACTGGCACATTGTAGCAGAGATTTTCCACTGGAAGTCATAGTTGCAACCACAACATTCTTCCCAGACAAGGCTGCTGAAATTGCTTCAGCCTGATGGCTGTAAAATTTATTGAGTCCAATTCGTTTCAAGGCAGACTTGGTGGTTTCTGAGAGCTCATCTAACATTTCGACGCAGGCAGCTTTTCTAGCATTAATAACTTCAACGTGAACAACCTGTCCTTTAGATCCAATACCTTACCTGAGATGTTCGACCATCTCCGATGGTTGCAGTGAATTTGTGTCATGACACAAAGTCTGGGATTTACGAGAACCAGAGAAAGAAGTGCCGTTCCCAGCCTGTCTAGGTTTGTTTCCACCAAAAGCTCTACCTTGGCTGGAAAATTTAAGCATGTCCTCCAAGGAAATAGCTATTCCACACTCACCTCTATTCTTTACCAGTAGTGATTTGATTGACTCCCACAATTCAGACTTAAAGGAAGTCTCCCGTTTTTTCATGGCACTAAAGACCTTTGCAAGTGAAGTTTTCTTACGACCTGGTTTTACATCTGTCTCCGGATAATCAGCTATAACTATAGCATTCTCATGGTTCACAGCTTCAAAGTCATCAGTGATAACCTTCACAACCTACAACAACCATTGCGGTTACATATAAAAACATTTAGTCACAAAATAAGTAAGTATACTTGAAAAAAGATATAGAAAAAATCACCTTGGGGCATATAACTGAGAGATTCTTAACGTCTTGTATACCAATACGGACTCCATACATTGCTAACCGGAAAAGAGATTCCTTCAAGCGGGTTATATACAACTTCTCTCCAAGTGATTGAATAAGAGACGAAAAAAGATTCAAAAACGCGAATGTCTCCATAGACAACTTCACCCAATCTTGACAAGAACACAAAGAGCTAGTTCTTGTATCCCATGACATCAAGCATTTTGTAGAACTTGGAGATGTCAAGCAATTCCTAGACTTCAAAACCCCAGCAAGCTTCTCTGTGTTCTGACCTTTAAATGCATCTTTACAATCAAACTCCAAAACACCATCAAAGAACCCATATGGACACGCTTCTTGATCCCGTTTTCGTTTCTCCCCAACACAATGATGGTTCTCAGCTGCTTTAGCGTTTTCATCTTTCAAGGTTGAATATTTCGGAATCCTCTACAAACTGAGTTTCACACAATGAATTTGTTTGAAGGGGAAAACAAATTCAATAACACTATCTCTCTAAGAAATCGGATCAAAGTAGACAAGCAAAGAGGAATTGAAATCTCTTGGAAAATAAGTTAGGTTTTGTTCAAGAACAAAGAAAATTTTGTATTAATTGCTGGATGATCTTACAACGAAGGGGTTGCCTTCTATTTATAGGTTTTCTTAGATCTATTGAATATATCCACTTTCTATATCACGGCCGAGCTGATTAGGAAAGTTTCTTGTTTCTTATTAGGTCAGCCGCTGGGCGAGCTGGGATGTCGGTTCGTCACCTTGGAACTGGGCTTCTCGGCACTATCGGGCCTTCGAAGATAAAATCCTCTTCACGGTCGAGCTCCCGGTTAAATAACCGGTTTCTTTAATCAGGTTTAGATCGGTATGTTGGGGGTGCCAATTCCAAGGTGAAATTATGAATTGTAAACGATATTTCCCAAGAAGGGTCTGATAAGGAAGAAACAAAAAAAACGAAACTTGTAATCATAAGCATTACCTTGAAATACAGATGGAAATTGGGAAAAAAAGAAGCGGGAGGGAAAGAGGATTTTAGGGCAATCTTAAGGTCATGGATTGTCTCGTCGGAGGAAACGTGAACGGTCGTCGATTCGCCGGTAATGCTTCTGACAGAGATCGCAACAGTGTCTCCGCCGCTGCTTCGTCTCTCGCTCGCCATTACCGAACTTTTACTTTTTTCCTTCCATTAACAAAGAAAGAAGTTTTTTATTTATGACTATTGGGCTTTCAAACCGACATCGTATTGATAGGCTATGGCGCGGGATTTTTGACACAGGTGAGTGGATTCCGCACGTGCGAACTATTTTTGTAAGACGATCTGATATTATATGTTCAGTTTCATCTACAGTAAGTACATCGTCCTGTTGTTAATGTATTCGCATCAGCTTTAGATCGGTTAAAAAGAAAAAAAAAGAGAGATGATCGGTAGTGTGGTTTTTGACTTACAAGATATGGAAGATGATCAAATTCATATGGTCTTGCATCATAATCCCTGTCGGGTTTCGCCAGAGTTTCGAATACCCGTGTGTGTGAACGTAGAGATTTCTCCTTCAAGAGTATTTAGCTGTTCTTGAAGCGTGATTGCCTTCGTCCCTGATTTCTTTGCTTCCCATTGAGTCTTCTCAAGGGCAGCTTGCTTGTCTGCAAGTTTGATCTAGTGGAAACAGAGAAAGGAAGCTATTAACAAGTGAGATAAAGTGCAGACGCAGACTGAGTATTCTCCATTGTGTTTAAAACCAGATTCCAAGTAAACACAAAGGATATATCTAAAGACACATAATTGAAAAAGGTTACCTTCGTGTCCGATAATTGTAACTGCATAGACTTAATCAACATCTCCTTCTCAGCAACCAATCGTTTTGTTGCTTCATATCGTTTACCTGGTACCTTTGACATTAATTTCCATTGACTTTAAAAACCTCTTCTTTCTCCGATAATTTTGTCTGCAAGTCATTCACTTGCTCTCTTAGTCTAGTCAGTTCTTCCTTTTCTGCACCAGCCAAAGCCTTTTGTGTTTTCACCATCTTCCAAAGAATTTTGTTCATAGCATCACTATTGTCCTCGGGGTCTCTCTTCTTTCTTCCTGGGACTGTTTGAGAACCATTTCTTCCCTTTAGATCAAATACATGCAAAATACAAGCGAATAAGTTATACAGCCGAGCACTGGAAAACATTGAGTAGTTTTAGGACAATCCAGTCCATAACTTTGCGATATTAGAATTGAAATGGGTTTCAACTAAACTAATTAGCGATAAAGAATTCAATACAAGCTTCAAACAATTAAGATTGTTCTCACTGAGAAATATACTACAGACACAAGGTGATTACAGTTCGCTCTATTTTGGCTGTTTTTCTTTTCTTCTCTTTTTTTTTTCCTTTTCCGGTAAAGTTTTCGCTCTGTTTTTACATTACAAATGTCACAGTCCAAACTTCTTAGGCCTGAGGTAAGTAGTTCCTTTCTTCAAGCCAGGACCTGAAATCTGTTGCTGCTGCTTTGCCCTTTTCCTTTTCTCTTTCTCTTTGCTTCTCACTTCCGACTCCGCCTGATCTCTTCTCAGTTTCTCCATCTCTTCCTCCATCGCTGTTTTCTCTTCCTTCTGCTTCTTCTTATGCTCCAACATTGATGTATCCGAGTCTTTGACCGAGAAGAACATAGGCCCTAACTCAGCTAGCCAATGTGGCTCAACCGATGTAGCACACTGCATGTACTCCTTAGTGGTCAAGATCAGTTCATGGTACACCACATAATCCGGTGTGTATCCCAGACCGTACAGTGCACTGCTCGGGTGCAAATGGCAAGGCATCCCGGTTCTACAGTTCACATACTCCCCAACACCTTTTAATCTGGCTGAGTTGTGGAAATACGCTGAACAGATGGCTTTTCTCACAATATCCCAATCCGGTCCACATGACTTGAGTGGTATTTTTAGTTGCTTGAGGATATCCAGAAGCTGGGATCTTACCTCTCTAGCTTTTCTCAGACCCTTGACTTGTAGGTAATGGTCATTGCACCAGTCTCCTCTATAGTCATGCTCTTTCCACTGTTGATATACATTCAATAGCGTTAAATGATCTGATTCTGGCACAAAAAATTTCTCCCTTGCGGCATCACTCTCTTCTGCTCTTTCTTTAGGTCTGAAGAACACTGAAGGTACTGAAAGCATTGACACGATCGTCAGAACCTCGTTTATGCAATCAAGCCGTTCACCCATTAAGAGCATCTTTGCAAGAGGTGGATCCAATGGGAATTCCACCATCTTCCACCCGAGATCAGTTAATCCTCCAACATTGCTAAGAGCACCCAACACCCAAAGCTGGTACATAGAGTTGAGGATGTTCTCTTGTGGAGGTGGATCCATGAAATCAAAATCTAACAAGTTGTCTATTTTCAATGACTTCAACAACAACACAACATTACCCAGATTTGTACGCTGAATCTCTGGCACGGGACTTGGCAACATTTCATTCAAATAAGCACTCTCAGTATACAGCCTGTAACATGTTCCCGGCCCTGTCCTTCCAGCTCTCCCAGCACGCTGATCAGAGGCTGCACGACTTATAGGGAAAACTTGAAGAGCATCCATACCCATTCTAGGATTAAAAACCTTCATCTTTCCATACCCCGTGTCAATCACATAATATATTCCATCGACTGTCAGTGATGTTTCAGCAATATTGGTGGCAACAATGCATTTACGGGCTCCATCTTCTGGTTTCTGGAAAATCTTTGCCTGCAAGTCAGCGGGTAGCTGAGAGTATATTGGGAGAATAAGTAGGTTTGTGATTTCTCTGTTGGACGATGCAATGAGCTGTTCCATTCTCTCCTTAAGTGAAAAGCACGCTGCTTCAATCTCATCTTGCCCAGTCATAAAGATGAGAATGTCCCCAGGTGGGCTCGTTATGTGAATCGTCATAACCTGTTTAACAGCAGCTTCAACATAGTCTTCACAAGGAGATTTAGAGTAGAGAATGTTGACAGGGAAAGTCCGCCCAGGAATGTTGAATACCGGAACACTGCATTACCAAAGCAAAAACACGGTCATATAAGAATTCAATATTTAGATTTGGTTTATGTAAATGATAACGGTAACCTACCTCCCAAAGAAATTGGAAAACTTTTGAGCATTAAGGGTTGCTGACGTGACGATCAACTTGAAATCACGACGCCGAGCCACAACTTTTTTCAATATTCCAAAAAGGACGTCTGTGTTGAGTGACCTTTCATGGGCTTCATCCATCACCACCACACTATACAGAATCCACAACAGGAATTAGCACAGCATTCTACTTAACCCAGTTTATTAAGTATTATCTATCAGAGGTAAGGTTGGAGCATACATACCGATACTTATCCAAGTCGGAATCTTTCAGGGTCTCTCTCAGTAGCACTCCATCGGTCATGTACTACAATTTCAGAGGAAAATATGGAGTTTCAGAAAAAAAAATGTGTTCTCAGGAAGTGCAGATGCAAAAAGCACGATACCTGACAACTAAACCAGAATCATCACAAATAAGCAAAAAGCAGTTCATTTCTTGAGAACACCTTACCTTGATAACAGTGTTTGGACCAGTTACATCTTCAAAACGAATCGCATACCCCACTTTATCACCCAACTCGGTTTCCATCTCTTCACTAACTCTCTTTGCAACACTCATGGCTGCTACACGCCTTGGTTGGGTGCAGCCTACTATACCATTTATAGTATACCCGTCCTCGTGAAGNTTCTCTTTGCTTCTCACTTCCGACTCCGCCTGATCTCTTCTCAGTTTCTCCATCTCTTCCTCCATCGCTGTTTTCTCTTCCTTCTGCTTCTTCTTATGCTCCAACATTGATGTATCCGAGTCTTTGACCGAGAAGAACATAGGGCCTAACTCAGCAAGCCAATGTGGCTCAACCGATGTAGCACACTGCATGTACTCCTTAGTGGTCAAGATCAGTTCATGGTACACCACATAATCCGGTGTGTATCCCAGACCGTACAGTGCACTGCTCGGGTGCAAATGGCAAGGCATCCCGGTTCTACAGTTCACATACTCCCCAACACCTTTTAATCTGGCTGAGTTGTGGAAATACGCTGAACAGATGGCTTTTCTCACAATATCCCAATCCGGTCCACATGACTTGAGTGGTATCTTTAGTTGCTTGAGGATATCCAGAAGCTGGGATCTTACCTCTCTAGCTTTTCTCAGACCCTTGACTTGTAGGTAATGGTCATTGCACCAGTCTCCTCTATAGTCATGCTCTTTCCACTGTTGATATACATTCAATAGCGTTAAATGATCTGATTCTGGCACAAAAAATTTCTCCCTTGCGGCATCACTCTCTTCTGCTCTTTCTTTAGGTCTGAAGAACACTGAAGGTACTGAAAGCATTGACACGATCGTCAGAACCTCGTTTATGCAATCAAGCCGTTCACCCATTAAGAGCATCTTCGCAAGAGGTGGATCCAATGGGAATTCCACCATCTTCCACCCGAGATCAGTTAATCCTCCAACATTGCTAAGAGCACCCAACACCCAAAGCTGGTACATAGAGTTGAGGATGTTCTCTTGTGGAGGTGGATCCATGAAATCAAAATCTAACAAGTTGTCTATTTTCAACGACTTCAACAACAGCACAACATTACCCAGATTTGTACGCTGAATCTCTGGCACGGGACTTGGCAACATTTCATTCAAATAAGCACTCTCAGTATACAGCCTGTAACATGTTCCCGGCCCTGTCCTTCCAGCTCTCCCAGCACGCTGATCAGAGGCTGCACGACTTATAGGGAAAACTTGAAGAGCATCCATACCCATTCTAGGATTAAAAACCTTCATCTTTCCATACCCCGTGTCAATCACATAATATATTCCATCGACTGTCAGTGATGTTTCAGCAATATTGGTGGCAACAATGCATTTACGGGCTCCATCTTCTGGTTTCTGGAAAATCTTTGCCTGCAAGTCAGCGGGTAGCTGAGAGTATATTGGGAGAATAAGTAGGTTTGTGATTTCTCTGTTGGACGATGCAATGAGCTGTTCCATTCTCTCCTTAAGTGAAAAGCACGCTGCTTCAATCTCATCTTGCCCAGTCATAAAGATGAGAATGTCCCCAGGTGGGCTCGTTATGTGAATCGTCATAACTTGTTTAACAGCAGCTTCAACATAGTCTTCACAAGGAGATTTAGAGTAGAGAATGTTGACAGGGAAAGTCCGCCCAGGAATGTTGAATACCGGAACACTGCATTACCAAAGCAAAAACACGGTCATATAAGAATTCAATATTTAGATTTGGTTTATGTAAATGATAACGGTAACCTACCTCCCAAAGAAATTGGAAAACTTTTGAGCATTAAGGGTTGCTGACGTGACGATCAATTTGAAATCACGACGCCGAGCCACAACTTTTTTCAATATTCCAAAAAGGACGTCTGTGTTGAGTGACCTTTCATGGGCTTCATCCATCACCACCACACTATACAGAATCCACAACAGGAATTAGCACAGCATTCTACTTAACCCAGTTTATTAAGTATTATCTATCAGAGGTAAGGTTGGAGCATACATACCGATACTTATCCAAGTCGGAATCTTTCAGGGTCTCTCTCAGTAGCACTCCATCGGTCATGTACTACAATTTCAGAGGAAAATATGGAGTTTCAGAAAAAAAATGTGTTTTCAGGAAGTGCAGATGCAAAAAGCACGATACCTGACAACTAAACCAGAATCATCAAAAATAAGCAAAAAGCAGTTCATTTCTTGAGAACACCTTACCTTGATAACAGTGTTTGGACCAGTTACATCTTCAAAACGAATCGCATACCCCACTTTATCACCCAACTCTGTTTCCATCTCTTCACTAACTCTCTTTGCAACACTCATGGCTGCTACACGCCTTGGTTGGGTGCAGCCTACTATACCATTTATAGTATACCCGTCCTCGTGAAGATACTAACAAAAAGAAACAAATTAAGTCAGTGTTTTAATAGTTATATAACTGTGCATTAGATTATGGAGCCAAAGTAAGGGAGGAACCTGTGTGAGTTGAGTGGTCTTTCCCGAACCAGTTTCGCCAACCACCACTATCACCTGGTTTTCTCTAATTACCTAGAGAATACAGCAAAAAGCAGATGAGTAGACGAAAAGATAAAATTCAAAAAACAGTAATCCCCTGAGGTTTTCCTAATAACAATGCATAATGTAATCCAAATATCAAGACCCTCAAAAGGAAAGACCACCAACCTGCAAAAGTTCATCTCTAACAGAAAATATGGGGAGGTACTGTCGTTGCTCTGCCATGGTCTTTGACATGGCAAAATCACTCACAGCTTCTCCCTTCTTCATATGTTGTGCAAATTTAGCCTCACCTTTAAAATCTACTTCACCTTCATCACCAACTACAGCAGTATCGGCATCAATCTGCAAGATGATCACAGAGTCACAATGTGTCCAACAAACATACTATCAATATAGAACCAAAAACCATTTGGGGCATTACCTGCTCAGCTGATTTTTCAACACCAAGGATATTACCAAGATTAGAACCTGCAAGCTCCCAGAACCGCTGTCGTGATTTATGCATACTTTGTTTCTCCCGAATTTCTTTGACAAGACCTGATCCTTTTCGTGAAATTATTGCCATGTCTGATGTGGGATCCTTTATAGGCATTACTGGCTCCGCTTGCTTTGTAAAAACGACTCTTCCATCAAGGAAAGGAGGCTTCGTATCTGCAATTATCCAAAACATAGCATGTTACCTCCTATATTACATTATACTACTCTTTAACCTTGTTTTATGGTTAATTTTGAGCTATTGTAGTAGTCTACATACCATGTACAAGAAGAATTGCTTTCCGTTCTTCTTCGCTATCAAACTCAGTCTGCACTTCTGTGCCTCTAACTGCTCCAGATCTGAGAAGCTGGCGGTCTTCCCACTGAGCATTATCCGCATTAAGCTGAGAATATTTTTTACTCTGCGCAAGTGACATTTTGCTACCATCCCTTCTGACCTGAATTACAAACATTATAAAGCATTCAACATATGAGTATACTACATTTCTAAGCAGCAAAAGTCAGAATGCCAGGAAAAGAAAGATTGGTGAATTGAACAATGCGAAATGGCACCTATAATCTGAACTTACATAATCTAGCTTAAGTATGTTTAATCAAGAGCAGTAAAAGAAGATAAAAGATTAATGCTTAGAATAAGATAAAACTGGATAATATATGCAAAAAGGACAAGGAAAAGCCTAGCCATAGATAAGAGATCAAATATAAGCAGTGTCAAATAAAAAGTTGGACATAATAAAGCGTGCGTAATTAAAATAGATAAAAATACCAATCTCTTTGCCAGCTCAGCTTCCTTCTTCTGTAGCGAAGCATCATCTCCAAGATAAAAGGATGCACTGTCCGCATCAAACAGTGAGTTCCCTTCGTCTGTATCATACCTGTGAAATGAGAATCATCTAGTTCATACGAGCTTAATAAAATCTAGAGATGGTTCGCCAAATTAATGTGAAGAGTGCTCAGTTCATAAAACATTATTGATTCACAAAAATTAAGTTTCCCGCCTCTGTAAAAAATAATACTTACCATGCACGATCTGACTGAATATCCATCTCCTCACGCATTGTTTCTGTGATCTCATGTTTAAATTCTTCAGCTCCTTGCGATATATCCTCATCTAAATGCCCCTATAGAAGACATAACAACATGTAGCAAAAGTATTATTAAAACCAAACAATTTTCCTAATGCAATAGAACCATAATCCTCATCAATATTCTTCAAGCAAGCTTGAGACGACATGGGGAAACAAAACGGAAATTCAGATCTATCTAATAACAAGTGGCATGACCATGGGTGCACAGTGACATTTAAGAATGCATACCTCATTTGTCAGATCACCTTCCCTAGAGTAAGCAGGTTGATTTGATCTTCCACCATACCTAGAGCTTGAGGATCTGATAGACGATCCAGAAGCCCGAATAGGAACAGGAGAAGGTGCACCAATATCCCATGGAGAGGCAGAAGACACTGCGTGAGAATAAGGACATGGTAATATTCCTTGTTAGTCTTTGCTCGTGTTGCAAATAAATAAAACAAACTTACAAATATTAAAATTCAAACACAACATACTTATTGAACGTGGTGTATCCAGCCATGGGGAGGCTAAACGAGCATCAGGTGAAGCTGCAGCTAACATGGGTGATGGAGAAGGCTGATGTCGCTTGCTGTAACTAGAGTCTCTATCTCCGTGAGGACTATCTTCCCATTCCCATTTTCCATCATCCCAGTCTGATCTACCTGCACTCCATAAAAAAGGCCCAATAAGTGTTGTGTTTGTGACACTCATCATGCTTCTGGGAACAAAAAAAACAGACACAATTGTAAGGAGATAAATGTAGTGACATTAATGTCAGCAAGCTCACAAATTTACAGCTTTATAAGATTCTACAATCTCTTGCATACCTGGAGTCCTCCTATCGCTATTGTATCTTCCACGCTTTTCTCCATGATAGTCTCGGTCACCTTGGCGATAAGACTCCCTCCCTCGGTAGTGATCCATCTCACCATAAGTGTTTCTCTGTCTTGACCGTGGAGTTTCACTTCTGTCACGCCTATGTTCATCTCGACGTCTATTGCTATCAGCTCTCTCGTATCTAGAAGTACTAGATAAACTCCTGGGAGTCATGGAAACCTTCATTTTGAAAGGTGAACAAAATATCAGAATACTAAAAATCGTGTTGCAAGTAGTGTTAAGGATCAGTTAAGTACATCGAAAAAGATAGATAACGCGAGGCAAAATAATGATTTCATTATTTGGATGGAATTGACTTACATCTGAAGTTGCAGCATTCTCTGTAGTCACGGTACTTTCTGCAATTACAAAAATGTCATAACTCATAAGTCATTACCAATGTGCTAAGAAGAAAACGATTGAAGGTATTGTTTCCAACATCGTACTTATGCTCACAAAGAGGGATAAAAGGCAAATTTTCTCTTTACCAATATTCCTCTAGGTAATCCACACATGCTAAGGATGCTAAATGGATTACTATATCAAATAATGGACTAACTAAGAAATCACTGTAATCTATAGCTTGAGAGTGATTGCTCAAACTACATAGTCATGAGAAACAAAAAAAAATACCTTGTGCAGTCTCAGATCTTGAAGACTTCTCTCTATACCGTCTGCTGGAATGGCCATGTGTTGTGGTTTCTGCTCCATGATCTAATCCTGATGCATCAGATTTATCCTCTTCATCAAAAGATGATGTAAAGGATATTGTTGATTTCTTGGGGACCTTAAAGTCCCCCTGGGTCTTGGCATTCTCCCTTTTCTCAATTGCCCTTACATCCAAACCTACAAATTTGTATATTTTTAATAAGTTAATATAGTGTTCCAAAACAATTCAAGCTGAATCCTTTCAACAATTGGATTGCAAAAAAAAGTGTACAAATTTGAATTCATACCTAAGCGAGACTTCCTTTCAGGAGCTGTAAAGGTCAATTTATCATTCACAGGGACACCAGTGCCGGTTTCTTTCTCGGTTTCTAACGTGTCAGTAGTTTTGAATGGATCGACCTATATCAAAAACAATACAATTATTGCTTGTTACACAGTAAGAGTAAGTTCCTCGCGAACAAAAAAAAAAAAAAAAAAACCTAAAAATCCGAAATTGGCAAAATCAACAAATTCAATTGCAAACAGAAACTTACCCCCATTATTACTCAGTGGACGGATACAGCTCAAGCTCCAACAATCACAGCAAAAAAAAACCCGGAAATTAACCACCGTTCGCCGTTCGACAACAACTTCTGATGAGAACAATAACCTCCCCTGGTTTCTTAGGGATTCGGGTCTTTCAACTCTTCAGAGTGATTCCAGAAGCTTCTATCTGAATTTTCCAATTTCGATAACGTGAAGAGCTTTCCGGATCAATATCTATCTCGCCAGAGTCGGTCGTTTCGAGAGAAAGATATGTGAGGGATTAGAAACACGATCGGAAAAAAGGATCACCGCCGGTGTTAGGTTACCACACGCTTAACGCGATTTCATCACGCGCGTGGGATTATTATTATACTGTAAATAAGTTTTTGAATCAGAAACTCAGAAGATTGTTACATAATGGGCCCTTTTTATTATTCTCCCCATGGGCCTTTTACCATAAACGCACTTACGCCGACGTATGTTTTTTTTCCCTTTTTTTGGTCTCAACACAACTTTATCGATAAGAGTACTGTATGAGGCTGGTTATATTATATCGACAGCAACGTTACTTGAGCTAGGCTGGAAAAGTGATAGTGATGCTGCTCTCCACAAGTTGTTCAAGACTTGCAATATCTTGATTTAATGGTTGGAAGAGGCCATGCTTGCAGTTGCGTCAAAGCTTGGATAATCATAAATCATAAATGACATGTTTAAAGCTAGCCCATGTTATTTGAGACAGAGAATTGTAGCCTCTGTTTCACAACGTCGATGAAAGTTTCGTTCTCATTCATTTATTCACCAAAACCCAAAGTTTTTCTCATTTGATCCATGAAACCAATCGGGTTCAAACTATTGTTAAATATGCAATCATACTTGTTTGGCACATAAGTGGTGATGATGCATCGTATAACACAGAATAACTTAATGTTTTGAGACTTACAGTTAATTTTTGGTAAACAGCAAGTTGCCGAATTTTCTTCACTAAAAGTGTAGAGAAAATATGACAGGTATTTGTAAAAATGACTTGACTGAAATCGATATGCTAAAATTATCGATATGAATATTACTCTGAAGTCTCTTAATTGTTGAGTTTTTGTTTCTTTTCTATTTTGGGCTCAAGAACAACTTTTCATCAACCACTAGCTGAATGAACACAACGTTTAATTGCTTCTTCAAAAGATTGCACCCATGACCCAACTGTTGAGTTCTTTAATTTGGTCAGTTTTTTTTCTTTTTTCTTACAAGTTCCTTCTGCTTTTCTTGTGTGTTTTTTTTTTTTTTTTTTTTTTTTTTTTTTTTTTTTTTTTNTTTCAATTTAAAATGCCTAAGTCCAATTCGGAAGCCCGATAAGAAAATAAATTACAAACTCATAGTTAAAATAGAACCAAATGTTGAACCAGTTGTTGAAAATGAACCAGACTATCGGTTGAGAATAACCGCCTCAAACCAGTCTCCATTATTTTTCTGGAGACAGATGAAAAGCCAGACCTGAATCACGACAAAAAATTAGGTTTGTGAAGTTGTTTGTATCGCCGTTCCTCTTCCTGAGAACCACAAGTGTAAGAGAGAGAGATTGTTCCAAGTTGCTTTTCTTGTGTTCTCATTAGATTTAAGAATGTGGGTCAGGCTTTGTCTTTAAGACAATATCAGCATGAAGTTAAACACTAAAAAAGATAGTAGTATAATCTAGGAATAAGATCTAACGAAAACCAATAATAGTATAAAAATACATCAATGCATCAGAGTTTCCAACAAGATTCGGTTGCTATAATATTAACACTCGGTTAATATAACATTAACACTCATTTGAATTGTTATTTTTTAAACTATTAAAGCTTATTTGTTAGGTTAACCAGTTTAACACTGCGTCAAATCCTCTAATCTTGTTTAAAGTAACGGTAAAATTTTTACCGTAAAAACATTGTTGACGTCAAACAAAACGGTAAAAGAAAATTGAAAAAGTAATGACGACGAGTCATATAAGGTCAAAGAAACCATTCAAGTTTTTAGGAAAACCGCTAACACTTTTTTATTTTTATTGGAATCTTCGACTTTTTTGAAATTCCAATTACCCTTACAAAACTACCCTTACTTTTCAGAAGTAATTACATTGTTTGTCCCAATGAATAAATTTGGAGTAACCCTTTATTGTTTCCACCGAGACGAAACCGACATTGCACCAGTTCAAACTTGGTGGTGTTACTGTAATTAAATGCTAAAACAGAGCTTTTGTGTGGACACGAACTTCGAAAGTGTCCTTTTTTAAAATTTCCTTTTTTTTTTTTTGTCCATTAAAGCGGTGCTAAAAAAAGGAAGATAAAGAAGAAAACCACAAAAAACATTCATTCAGGGCTCATGTGTCTCCTCCCTTTCTCTCTCTCTCTCTCTCTCTCTCTCTTCCACTTTGCGTACTTAGCAGCTAAGTAGAGCTTAAAGTTTGTGGCTGCTTTGCTCCGTCACCGTCATTGTTAGGGTTTCTGGATCTCTCTCTCTGTAAGATTCTTTCAATGTCGCATCTCTTTTCACTATTGATTTTAATATGCTCTGTGTATATGTAATGAGTTTTTGTTTGTTTCAAGGAGGAGGCTGAGGAAACCTTTTAAACGGCTTGACCTGGAGGTTTTAGGGTAGGGAGAAAAATGTCTGCCTCGAGAGGAGGAGGTCCTGATCAAGGACCGTCACAGCCTCAGCAGCGGCGGATCGTACGAACTCAGACTGCTGGTAATCTTGGAGAGTCATTCGATAGTGAAGTTGTTCCTTCATCCCTTGTTGAGATTGCCCCCATTCTTCGTGTTGCTAATGAGGTTGAATCTAGTAACCCTAGGGTTGCTTATCTCTGTAAGTTCTTTACGAATACCCCTTTTTCCCCATTCTTTTGCTATGTAATTTGTTTGTTTATCTATCTGATTTTGGTTCTGCTTCTCTCCCTTAGGTCGGTTTTATGCTTTTGAGAAAGCTCATAGATTGGATCCCACCTCCGGTGGAAGAGGTGTTCGGCAGTTTAAGACTGCACTTTTACAGCGTCTTGAAAGAGTGAGCATCCTTATTACTCTGCTTGGTTCCTGCATGTGGTAGATTTGGATAGCTAGCTAGCTACTGATATTTGTAGGAAGTACTCTTGGTTTTTAGTACTGCCCTTTAACAATATGTGCTCTAGCGTTTCTTTAACAATATGTGCTCTTTTGCAGGAACATGATCCAACACTGATGGGCAGGGTTAAGAAAAGTGATGCTCGTGAAATGCAAAGCTTTTATCAACATTACTATAAGAAGTACATTCAAGCTTTGCACAATGCCGCAGATAAGGCTGACCGGTATGTCTAACCTACTTAAAATGTCTTTGTTTCCCACTTTAAGACGCAGATTAAGTGTTTGAGAGCAGCAAATTCCCTAACTGATGCTTTGCGTGCTATTGATTTTCAGTGCTCAGCTGACAAAGGCATACCAAACTGCCAATGTTTTGTTTGAGGTGCTGAAGGCTGTTAATCTGACACAGTCTATTGAGGTTGACCGGGAGGTATTGCAACTTTTTAGTCCTATCTTGTTTTAGTAATTTTACCTTAAAACATTTATCTTTTCCATCTCTTGTGCAATGTGGCAATGAAGTATAATGTTTCCAGATTCTGGAAGCTCAAGATAAGGTCGCAGAAAAGACACAGTTGTATGTCCCCTATAACATCCTACCTCTTGATCCTGATAGTACAAATCAAGCGATTATGAGATATCCTGAGGTTAGTCCTCTTTTTTTTCTACTGTTTTAACATGTTATCAGCAGGTAATGTAATCCTTGCTGCAGATCCAAGCCGCTGTTCTTGCTCTCCGCAACACTAGAGGTCTTCCATGGCCAGAAGGTCACAAGAAAAAGAAAGATGAAGACATGCTTGATTGGCTTCTAGAAATGTTTGGATTTCAGGTAATTTTTCTAGTTCTGTGATGCTTCCAATTTCAGTAAACTTTTGTTAATCTATAGATTCCTGAAAGACAATGCAGCTAATCTTAGGAGCACTCGATCTTGTTACTTGCTCACATGCATTTATTCATATGTTGTTGCTACGGTTCTGCAGAAAGACAATGTGGCTAATCAAAGGGAGCATCTGATCTTGTTACTTGCTAATGTACATATAAGACAATTTCCTAAGCCTGATCAGCAGCCAAAGGTTTGTACCTTAATTTTACCACTGTTGGAAGACCACTTTTATATAGGTTTGGTGTGTTCATGCATATTTTTTTTTTGTCTTATCTCAATTCACTTTTCCTTTTCCAACTGAGGAGGTTTCTTTGCAGTACGGTTTTTTCTATGAAATAGATATGTAACTGTATATTACTATGACTATAATATTTGATACATGTACTATCAATTTGTCCTTTTGTTTGTTCTCATTGTGACAACCCAATGTGCTCTCACAGTTAGATGATCAAGCATTGACAGAAGTGATGAAAAAGCTTTTCAAGAACTATAAGAAATGGTGCAAATACCTTGGTCGAAAGAGTAGTCTTTGGTAAGGGAATTGTTGACACCTTTACTCGATTCTGTATACTCTCTGCAATGTAGCTAAGAATATGAACATAAAAATAAATTTTAGGAACTGACTCGAAAGAAATATTATATTCAGAAGCAGTAGAGGGTGTCTGTGTATTCTTCATGAGCAGAATATAAATATCTTGTTTGTGGCTAAATATTTATGCAAATTCAAATTCTGGTGTCGAGAATCTTTTTCAATGTATGCTCTGCTTGTATATTTATGCAAATTCAAATTCTGGTGTCGAGAATCTTTTTCAATGTATGCTCTGCTTGTAGGTTGCCAACTATACAGCAGGAAATGCAACAGCGCAAGCTATTGTATATGGCCCTGTATCTTCTAATTTGGGGTGAAGCAGCGAACTTGAGATTCATGCCAGAGTGTCTCTGCTACATTTATCATCATGTATGTTTCAGTTTGCAAGTCTTCCATACTTTGTGCGTGATTCTTGTTTTTAATACTTGTTCGCCAGTGCTAATATTATGGTTTACTGTCATTCTTTATCATTGAAAGTTTATATCTTCAAAGTTTATATTTCTGCCAAGAAGCTATAACTTGCAAGCACAATAATATTTGCACAACAATAATATTAGGGGAAAACATGTGTATCTGTGCTCGAGTTGATGTATTTCTGATGAGAAAATGTCAATTGATATTGTTTAGACATTAGAATTTTATTAGAATACAGTGATGGTTATAACATGCTTGATTTTGATAATTCACAGATCATTTTTGCTATGCGTTCCTAAATGTGATATATCTATTCTTCCTACTCTATTTCATGCTTTAACAGATGGCATTTGAACTCTATGGTATGCTGGCTGGGAATGTTAGTCCTATGACTGGGGAAAATGTGAAGCCAGCTTATGGAGGTGAGGAAGATGCATTCTTGAGGAAAGTTGTGACTCCAATTTATGAAGTGATTCAGATGGTATGGCTTAAACTTCGAGCATTTTCTTTTGCTTTCAGTATTTTTTTTTTTTGCTTACTTACGTAATTGTACCATTCACAGGAGGCTCAAAGAAGCAAAAAAGGGAAGTCTAAGCACTCTCAGTGGAGGAACTACGATGATATAAATGAATACTTTTGGTAATATATATACCTAGCTGCTTTCACACAATCGTAAAGATCCTCATAAGTGGTTTTTATGACTAATTAAATATGCTTCTTACATTGCAGGTCAGTTGATTGTTTTCGGTTAGGTTGGCCAATGCGAGCTGATGCTGATTTCTTTTGCCTGCCTGTTGCTGTACTCAATACAGAAATAGACGGGGTACATAATAGCTACACATCTTCTCTCTTCTTATCTACATTTATTTTTCGTACGGGAATCTGTTACTCCGATCTAGTTTCAGGTGGTGTGGTTTTAAATACTAGGAACTCTAATCTCTTCCTGCTGACTTTTGTCTATCAGATGATGTCTCCCACTCACTGCCATTTTTTTTTCCTGTTTTTGTTATCATATATCACAGGATAACAGCAAGCCTACTGTTGCCAAGGATAGATGGGTGGGGAAAGTTAATTTTGTTGAGATTCGTTCCTTCTGGCATGTCTTCAGAAGTTTCGATCGAATGTGGAGCTTCTATATTTTGTGCCTTCAGGTATTACTATCTTCCATTTTTCACTGCCTCTCTTTGGAGCTGATGTATTCAAAAAATGCATATTTTCACAAACAATGACTTTGATGATGATATTTGGAAGGCAATGATTATTATGGCTTGGGATGGCGGAGATCCAAGTTCAGTCTTTGGGGCTGCTGTATTCAAGAAAGTTCTGAGCGTGTTTATCACAGCTGCAATAATGAAGCTTGGACAAGGTTGGTTAATGTCATTGTTCAATACTTTCATAAGTTTACTTGAGTGACGAAAGCTCATCTTCTAGAACTATTTCTGCAGCTGTTCTTGATGTGATCCTTAATTTCAAAGCTCATCGAAGCATGACACTACATGTTAAACTACGATACATTCTGAAAGTCATCTCTGCTGCTGCCTGGGTTATTATTCTGCCAGTTACTTACGCCTACAGTTGGAAAGATCCTCCAGCATTTGCAAGAACTATCAAGAGTTGGTTTGGGAATGCCATGCACTCACCTTCACTATTTATAATAGCTGTTGTTTTCTATCTGTCGCCTAATCTGCTCGCGGGTGTAATGTTTCTTTTCCCTCTGCTACGACGGTTTCTCGAGAGGTCCAACTACAGAATTGTAATGCTAATGATGTGGTGGTCTCAGGTACTTCACCTCTTCACTCAGTTTGTGTTCTTGCAAGAAAAACTAATGACAAAAAACAAAATTCATAATGTGATTTGTTGCTGATGTGACTATTATCAACCTTTTTTTTTTTACCTCGCAGCCTAGACTCTATGTTGGCAGAGGAATGCACGAGAGCGCATTTTCCCTCTTCAAGTAGGGTTCTCTTTGTGACATATGCATCATTGGATTTTAGTTATTGGCAAGCCTGAGTCCTCTATTCACTAATGTCTCTTTATCTTTCTCTTGCGTAGATATACCGTGTTCTGGGTGTTGCTTATCGCAACAAAGCTGGCATTCAGTTACTATATTGAGGTATTTGTTTCTTGTATCTAGTTTCTGGTAATTATTGACTTCATGATGTGGACATGGAAACAATAGTTTTGGGTATACCATGATTGCTACAATTTTTGGAGTCTGATAAATTGGCATTGCTCGCAGATCAAGCCTTTAGTTGCCCCAACACATGACATTATGAAGGCCCGTGTGACTAATTTTCAGTGGCATGAGTTCTTTCCTCGTGGTAATGCATTTTTCACATACACTACATGATTACTGCAATGAATATTTATTATTTCTCTCTCTCTCACCATTTCTACTTAATGTGTGCAGCCAAAAACAATATTGGTGTCGTTATCGCCCTCTGGGCCCCTATTATTCTGGTAAGCGTGCTCAAGTCGGACATGTCTCCATGTCCTCTCCTGCTTTTTGCTGTTGCTAATTTTGATCTCTGCTCCATCTTGCTGCAGGTATATTTTATGGATAGTCAGATTTGGTATGCCATATTTTCCACAATATTTGGAGGTATTTACGGTGCATTCCGCCGCCTTGGAGAGGTATGCTGTTTCAAGATAATCTAACTGAAGATGAGTTAGTTTTTTACATTGAACTTGAGGTTTCCCTTGTAATTGTCACTGATGATCCCTAAATCCTTACCTTTTTCATTTGTTACAGATTCGTACACTGGGAATGCTTAGATCACGGTTTGAATCACTGCCTGGAGCTTTTAATGACCGCTTAATTCCAGATGGAACGAACCAGCAAAAGAAGAAAGGATTAAGGGCAACTTTATCTCATAACTTTACGGAGGATAAGGTTCGTTGAACCCAAATGAACTGCTATGATGTACGATTCTTCTCATTGACTGCTTGTACTGAAAGCTTACTTACTCACAGGTACCTGTTAACAAGGAGAAAGAGGCTGCAAGATTTGCACAGTTGTGGAACACAATAATCAGTAGTTTTAGAGAGGAAGATCTTATAAATGATAGGTAAGTTTTATTTGTATGTCACATATCTAGCTACACTAGACTGTGGACCTCAAAATTTTGAACTAACGGTTTTACATTTGGACTGTTCATAGGGAGATGGATCTGTTGCTTGTTCCATATTGGGCCGACCGTGCTTTGGATCTCATACAGTGGCCTCCCTTCTTATTGGCTAGCAAGGTTTGTTCTTACAGGAAAATACATCATAATTAATCTGTAGGATTCTCTGATATATGATATTTGGCTGTAGATACCAATAGCATTGGATATGGCAAAAGACAGTAATGGGAAGGACAGGGAACTCAAGAAGAGGATTGAGAGTGACACTTACATGAAATGTGCTGTCCGTGAGTGCTATGCTTCATTCAAGAATATCATAAAATATGTGGTTCAGGGAAACCGTGAAAAAGAGTAAGTTTCGTTAAGTTATTGGAACCATAGCGTCTGAGTACTTGCTTTTGTTTTTACATATCTATTTCTGATTTTGATAATTGCAAGTTTGCAACATATACTATATTATGGCCAACTTATATCTTTGGTATTCAGGGTGATAGAGATCATATTTAAAGAGGTTGACAAACATATGGATACTGGGGATTTGATTCAAGAATACAAGATGAGTGCTCTTCCTAGCCTCTATGATCACTTTGTCAAGCTGATAAAATATCTGGTAAATTCTCTCTTCCTGCGGTACTGTTTCTTTTTAATTTGTTTAAATTTTTACACAAATTTTTTTCATATGGTCCAATATCTTCGTTTTCTTATCCCTTGTAGCTAGACAATAAGGAGGAAGATAGAGATCACGTTGTAATTCTCTTCCAAGACATGCTGGAAGTTGTAACAAGAGACATTATGATGGAGGATTACAATATATCGAGGTTGGCAACTTTCTATCACAATATCTCTGTAGCTTGGTTAATCAAAATCTTATATCTCTAGTTGTCTCTGTAGCTTGGTAGATTCGAGTCATGGTGGCACTTGGCATGGGGGAATGATCCCTCTTGAACAACAATATCAGCTCTTTGCATCCTCAGGTGCCATTAAATTTCCTATTGAACCAGTTACAGAAGCTTGGAAAGAGAAGGTAATGCCACACTGGGTTATATTTAAGTTCTAATTCTTCAGTCTTCATATGAGTTGCTCTCAAAAGTTAAATGCCTGTATGTGCAGATCAAACGAATATACCTTCTGTTGACTACTAAAGAGTCTGCTATGGATGTCCCCTCTAACTTAGAAGCAAGAAGACGGATGTCTTTCTTCTCAAATTCATTGTTCATGGACATGCCTATGGCACCTAAAGTTCGCAATATGCTATCATTTTCGTAAGCCTTTCTGTATTTAGTTTTAGTTCACCACTTTGAATTTAGATGCTCAGTTTGATTGATTCTTCTCCTAAATTTCCAGTTAAATATATATTGTGTGGAGTTGATAGTTCCCTCAAGTTTGTCCCTTAGAGCATACTTATTGCACATACCACCGCTTGGGGTGTCAAGAAAAATAATTAATAATATTTTAATTGAATTAAATTATTTTATTATTTTTTAATTTATACAACCAATCATATGAAAACACATGTGGCAGATTCAGTGTCTATAAGAATCTGGGCAGAGACACTAGTGTTTCTTCTCTCCACCTTTTTGTCATTTTTTTATTTTATTTTTTGTTCTCATCCTTGGTCGAGTATGTGCAATAATCTTGCTCTTATGATGACAAATATAATATTTAGAACTGTTATATCAAATCTAATACTTATTTGATTGAGTATGACTGCTTTGTAGTTTTCCGTTACTGTACTGGCTGGGTAAAGTTTGTTATGTATAATGATTTGCTTTTATTGAAGTGTTTTGTAACTAAACTGGTTGGGTTTTTCTCTTTGCTATTCTTATTGTAGTGTTTTGACTCCATATTACACGGAAGAGGTCCTCTTCTCCTTGCGTGACCTGGAAACGCCAAATGAAGATGGGGTTTCAATCATATTTTACCTACAGAAGATTTTTCCAGGTGATTTTTGTTTATATGCTGTTACCTGTAGCCTAAATTCTTGATTTACGTCTTGAATCGGACCTCTTATCTTTAGATGAATGGAACAATTTTCTGGAGCGGGTGAAATGCGCAAGTGAAGAAGAACTTAAGGAGTCAGATGAATTAGAAGAGGAACTTCGTTTATGGGCTTCATATAGGGGTCAGACTCTGACAAGAACTGGTATGCGCTTTTGGTTATCTTTCTTTCCAGTGAAAAATTAAGATGGATATAATGGAAACCGTTTGTTAATCTTTTGATATTTTTGCAGTAAGAGGAATGATGTATTATCGAAAAGCATTGGAGCTTCAGGCATTCTTAGACATGGCTATGCACGAAGGTAATCTTCTCTAATTTATATTATATGGCTAAGGGCATAAATAAATTCATGCAACTGATTGTTGGTGCTGACTCTTTCTTAAATTTGCTTCTTTAGATTTGATGGAAGGTTACAAGGCTGTAGAACTAAATTCAGAGAACAATTCAAGAGGTGAAAGATCACTCTGGGCACAGTGCCAAGCTGTTGCTGACATGAAATTTACATATGTTGTATCATGTCAACAATATGGTATCCATAAACGATCTGGTGATCCTCGTGCGCAAGATATATTGAGGCTTATGACAAGGTGTGCAGAACAATCCTATTTTGTTGTCTTTTGTGTTATAACTTGTTTGAACTTATGGCTTTGCTTACAATTGGCAGATACCCTTCTCTCCGCGTTGCATACATTGATGAGGTGGAAGAACCAGTGAAAGACCAGTCAAAGAAAGGGAACCAGAAAGTGTATTATTCTGTGTTGGTAAAGGTGCCTAAGTCAACTGATCATTCTAGCCTAGCACAGAATTTGGATCAGGTAAGACAAAGCAATCGAACACTTGTGTCAAGTTGTAGATTCTGCAATTTATTATGCCGTTCAATGTATTGGTGTAAGATAAGCCCGTCCAGAAGGTGCTGCTAATGCTGAAATTTTTACTGACTGTCTTAGTAAAAGCTGATAATGTTATCGTATAAAAGGTTTAGTTAAATGGCAACCTCATGTCATACACCTTTGTTTTGTCTCGATTCTTACATGGATGTGTATACTAAAATTTCTCTGCCTTCTAGGTTATCTATAGGATTAAGCTTCCTGGACCTGCTATTCTTGGAGAGGGAAAGCCAGAAAACCAAAATCATGCTATCATTTTTTCTCGTGGAGAAGGTTTACAGACAATTGATATGAATCAGGTATGCACTTGTTCTTCTTCTATTTTTAACACTTGATTTTTATGAAACTGCAAAGATAGAGTACAAAAGCCACCGAGTTTGTAAAACTCCTGGAGACAAAGATGCCATTTTTATTATTAAGTTCCTTATGTTGCCATTTGTATTCAGGATAATTACATGGAAGAAGCGTTAAAAATGAGGAATTTGCTCCAAGAATTTCTTACAAAGCATGATGGTGTTCGCTATCCATCCATTCTTGGACTTAGGGAACATATATTTACTGGATCGTGAGTCTTTAAGCATTGTCATCTATCTTACGGATTTCTTCTTAAGCTCAATAAATTTGGTAATCTCTAACAACAATTGGTGTTGGCACTTCGCAGCGTTTCCTCTCTTGCTTGGTTCATGTCAAATCAAGAGACTAGTTTTGTTACCATTGGTCAGAGATTACTGGCAAACCCTTTGAGGTAAGTGTGTTTTCTGATATCAACTGTAACGATGATTACACATGATTTATTTGTTATCATTCCCAAATCAAAATTCATTGTTGTTTTGCTCCTATATAGGGTTCGTTTCCATTATGGTCATCCAGATGTGTTTGATAGACTGTTTCATCTAACAAGAGGTGGTGTTAGCAAAGCATCCAAGGTTATCAACCTCAGTGAAGACATATTTGCAGGTATATTCTACTCTTGCGTAAGACTATCTGTTTCTCTCATCGACTCTTAAGTGAAGTCCTCGCTGATGGATTTCTACTTTTTTGTATCGAGCAGGGTTCAATTCTACACTTCGTGAAGGAAATGTTACCCATCATGAATACATACAAGTTGGTAAAGGAAGAGATGTCGGTCTAAATCAGATCTCTATGTTTGAGGCCAAGATTGCTAACGGAAATGGAGAGCAGACATTAAGTCGGGATATTTACAGGCTTGGACACCGTTTTGACTTTTTCCGGATGATGTCATGTTACTTCACCACTGTTGGCTTTTACTTCAGCACCCTGGTATGATTTCGTTCTGTTTTTGTTAAGGCAACTTTCACACAGGTAGTTCGGATCTGATTCATTTTCTACTATTTTCACAGATCACTGTTCTCACTGTCTATATCTTCCTTTATGGACGTCTCTATCTTGTTTTGAGTGGGCTTGAACAAGGTTTAAGTACACAGAAAGGCATCCGAGACAATACACCTTTGCAAATAGCTCTTGCTTCACAGTCATTTGTTCAGATTGGTGTCCTGATGGCTTTACCTATGCTTATGGAAATTGGATTAGAGAGGGGTTTTAGGACTGCCTTGAGTGAATTTGTGCTGATGCAGCTTCAGTTAGCTCCTGTGTTCTTTACGTTTTCTCTTGGGACAAAGACTCACTACTATGGAAGGACGTTACTTCATGGTGGTGCCAAGTACAGGTCCACAGGGAGAGGGTTTGTCGTCTTTCACGCTAAATTTGCTGATAATTACAGACTCTATTCCCGGAGCCATTTTGTAAAAGGGCTTGAGATGATGCTGCTGCTCGTTGTGTATCAAATTTTCGGAAGTGCTTACAGAGGCGTCCTTGCATATCTTTTGATTACCATATCTATGTGGTTCATGGTCGGGACTTGGCTTTTTGCTCCTTTCCTATTCAATCCTTCTGGTTTTGAATGGCAAAAAATTGTTGATGATTGGACTGATTGGAATAAATGGATAAACAACATTGGGGGTATTGGTGTTCCGGCAGAAAAAAGTTGGGAATCGTGGTGGGAGGAAGAGCAAGAACATCTCCGACACTCTGGAAAGCGTGGTATAATTGTTGAGATTTTGTTGGCCCTGCGCTTCTTTATCTATCAATATGGGCTTGTCTATCATCTCACGATTACAGAGAGGACTAAAAACTTTCTGGTATGTAACATTTGTGTTAGCTCTTGATATTGATATTGATATTCTCTTATTCAATCACTAAATCTCTTCTCTATTCAGGTTTATGGAGTATCATGGCTGGTGATTTTCTTGATACTGTTTGTGATGAAGGTGGGTTTACTTGACATATCAACTTCTTGTTAATGTCTCTAACATATTGGTCAATGATCATTTATCTTTGTTGCTTGCTTTCCTCAGACTGTTTCGGTTGGAAGGCGAAAATTTAGTGCGAGTTTTCAGCTGATGTTCCGGTTGATAAAGGGGCTAATATTCATGACATTTATCGCAATTATTGTGATATTGATCACACTGGCTCACATGACGATACAAGACATAATTGTGTGTATCCTTGCCTTTATGCCCACAGGTTGGGGGATGCTCTTGGTAAGTAAAAGAAGAAGAAAAAGCTTTTTGTTGATAAGTCTTATTTGAAAGATGTGATGTGTTTGTTTTGGAATAGAAAGAAGATAACAAGTTATGTGTGTGTTTGTGTGTTGCAGATTGCGCAAGCGTGTAAGCCGGTGGTTCATAGAGCAGGATTCTGGGGATCAGTGAGGACACTGGCTCGTGGTTACGAGATAGTAATGGGACTGTTGCTGTTCACGCCAGTGGCGTTCTTGGCATGGTTTCCATTTGTGTCGGAGTTCCAAACGCGTATGCTCTTTAATCAAGCTTTCAGTAGAGGTCTTCAGATCTCTCGTATCCTTGGAGGACACAGGAAAGACCGCTCTTCTCGAAACAAGGAATGATTCATCTCTTCATTGTGTACTGCAGCGCGATGTTAATTTATCCGTCTTTTGAATCTTCTTGTTGGTACAAGTAGCGACTCTTATGGATTTACTAGTGTTAGTTAAATGTAATTTAGTTTTCGCCCTTATCGCGCGCTTAGGTAAACATTGTAGTACTCGTCCGTCTATTAGACGTAATGTATCATGTAGTGACTGTTTAATCTATTCAGATCATCCAATCCAAATCAATATTATTCTTCGGTTAGGTTACTCGTAATTTCAAATTTTTGTTTTAGGAAAAACTCATTGACCCAATACAACATTCAATCCATGAAATCATCAAGTAAGAGCAGAGAAGAACGATTTGAAGATGACAGAGCAAAGCTTTTTTCAATAATGGGCCGAAAAGGAAAGCCCACAATGGAAAAACCCGATTTGCCTTGCTTTGTTTCGGCGAAATCCAAAAAAAATGGCGGGAGATTGGCAAAAGAAACGTGGCGGCCACAAGAGGGCTCCACGAGACATATGTACGAGGAGGATGATGATGATGAGTTTTTGTTTTGTCTGGCTCGTTCCAGCTCCAGCCTGTAAACGGTAACCTCTGTGTCTGTACAGATTAAAGCTAATCCCTATAATACATAAAGACAACGAAATGACTGATTTGCCCGTCAAAGCTGTGAAAAAACGAGGGCAAAACCGGGAGTTTCTTCTTATTAGACGACGACGACAGCTCTCGTCGTCATCACTCTTTTCTCGACTCTTTTTTACCACAAGCAAAGAGGTTTTTGTTTATTGAAATGGCGGCGATGAAATACATAATAGTCATCATCCTTCTTCTTTCGTCAACACTACTTGCTCACTCTTCTTCTACGAGATGTAAGTCATTTACATTTTTCTACAAACATCCTCGTCTTCCTTCATTGTTTGGTTATATATAAACATGATGAAACATTGGATCCTCTCTGTTTTTTTTTTGTTTTGTGCCTAGCTTTCTTCTGGTTAGGAGAAACACAAGATATGAAAGCCACGAAAAAGGTAATCTTTTTCTTACAAAGCGACTGTTTTTTAAGTGATGAATGAACAATGGTTTTTCAAAAAAGAAAGAAACTTTTTTTTTTTTGTTTTCTAGCTTTGCATTTTGATAATCAATCTGTATTCATGATTTTGAAGCAAGATTGATTGATTGATTGATTTGTTTGGAAAACAGGAGAAGGAGATAGATGGAGGAACAGCTAATGAAGTTGAAGAAAGACAAGTTCCCACCGGATCCGACCCTCTCCATCATAACCACATTCCTTTTACTCCATAGAGAGATTCATTCATTCCTCCTTTTATTTATTTGTTCTTCTGTTTCACATTCATGTTGACATATTAGTTTGTAACAGCTTTCACATTCCAGTTTTCAATTTTGTTTATCCGAATGTTAATCCCTTTTGATTTCAGGTAAAAACTGATTAACTTAATTTAGTCTATAGAATTTCATTTGTTAGCACTTATAAAGCATTCTCCTCACTCATATTACTATTATACAAATTATGTGTATAATATATTCTAGTGTATTGTAAAATACAGATTTTGCGGAAGGAAAAATGTACTTGAAACTGATATATAGATCAGTCTTGACTGACCATATAGATGAAGTGACAAACGTAAACACATCCTGTAGTGAGTTGGTTCTCAAGATGGAAGCATGTGTTACCTCACTATGACAATATATATGGGCTTAGAGTATTTTAACTTTTTAAAGTTGGTATCAAATTACATAATTATAAAATGGACATTTGTATTCTAAACGAAACTTGGCAAAATCGATTGTTTGGATGGGATTGATTGGTGTCTAAGGGTTTTTGTACTATTTCGTGACTGCATATTTATTTATTGATGCTAGATACTGTTCAGTGACCTTAGTTTGGGCATCGACCACTACTTGTTGAGTTTTGGAGCAACCATATCCCCTTGCATGTTAGAAATGGTTACATCGAGTAGTGACGCTAATTGTTTGAATTAAGACATATATATAGATTCACTTATAGACAGTGGCGGAGCCAAATGGAGGGGTATAGTTGAGAGTTGAGACCCCTGAACCCTTATAAATGTTGTATCCATACTTTGGTACGTAGTTAATATTCTATGGATATGGTTTGGTCATAAACACTAATTTTTTTACTCTAATTTCTCAAACTATAACAATCTTTTGTTTGCCTAAGTTTTCCAATTATCATTTGTCCCTATCTTTTTTTTTGTCAGCAACAATTTGTGTCTCTATCTTTCTCTACAAAGTGCAAACTTTTTTCTATCCATTTATGTATTGGTCCACATCCTTTTTCCTTTATCTCTCTTTCTCTGTAAATTAAACTTTTATAGATATGTATAAACTGTTCTTGCTAAAATTTTAAACTTCAAGGATTTCTTTCTCAAAACAAAATTTATTTCAATTAAAAACTCAATACTAGTATAAATAAATAAATGTATTGAAAACATAAAATTATTAACTTCAAATTGTAACCTTTTTAAATTGATCGCCTTAATTACGTTGTAAATTTAAATATTTGTCCAACTTTAAACCATATGAGGAGTAAAGCTTAATTTTTTACTGTCATGAATCAAATATTTATATATATATATTAGTTTTTAAGCCTGAAAAACAAAAATTATTTATCGTTAAAATAAACATTTTGGTTGATAAATAATAACAATAATAATTATAATTTATCGAAATCGAACCAATGTTTGAAAACATAACTAGTCTTCTTTGGCACGATAAACATAGTATTTTCTTCCTTTGTTAATATCAAATGCTTTGACTCTTTTTTCCTCCCATTAGCTAAATGAAGTAAAATGGAATCATAAACTCCATTGTTAATTACTCTTTTTTTCTTCTTGCATATATATATATATATATACACATGTGTTTGTTTGGGATAATAAACAGTACATTTTTTATTAACATGTGGAGAAGAAGATGGGATAAATCATCAGAAGAATTTGAATATTTTAAGTATTTGTATCAACCGAGATATTAGAAAGCTATCCAGGTTTAAGTGTTCACTATTTAAAACCAGAGAAATGATAGGAGAACAAGAAGTTGTGCGTCAAACACTTGTTCAAGCTCCAAGATATCACGCATAGCAATATGCCTGCATCGTTAGAGGAAAAGCTGTGAAAGTAAGCCACAACTTGGCTCTATTTGGAGCCATGGTTGTTCTAGGTACGATTATGATCATAGTCGGTTGCCGATACATGGGTTTCAAACCGTTCCTCGTAGAAAGACCAAGTCAATGACCGACAAGTCAAAGAAATATGGTCATCTGAGTAAACAAAATATCTTTGTATTTGTGTGAGCTTGCTTTCTCAAACATATGAGTATTTATGTTAGCTTGCTTTCTCAAACCTATGAGTATTTATGTCATAAACACTAATTTTTTAACTCTAATTTCTCAATTCTTTTTTTGTCTGTCTAAGTTTTCCAATCATTTTTACTGTAAAAATCTAAATCATTTTTATTTCTTTTTTTAGTGCAAAAAAACAAAAATATTTACCATTTAAATACACATTTTGGTAATAATAATAATTCTAATTTATCGAAATCGAATCAACGTTTAAAAACAGAACTAATTTTGTTTGGCGCAATAAACACAACATTTTTTTCTTTGTTAATATCAAATGGTTGACTCTTTTTTGTCCCCATTAGCTAAGTAATGAAGTAAAATGGAATCATATAAACCCCATATTGTTGATTACCTAAACTTAAATCTTTCATAAAATAATATCCTCATGTTGAGGAAGATTTAGATTTTTTTTTGTTTAAAGAAAAAGAAACAGTAACGGAGAAAGGCGAGGCACGTGAGAAACACGCCCCTAGACATATATATATATATATATATAAATACTACCTCTCATCTCTATCTCTCTCGGTTGAGTCAGTGAGATTCTCTGAGCGGCGCGTCTTAAAAATGGCTAATCCACCAGTGATCTCCTTAAAATCTGTCGCTTCCTCCTCAGGAGCTTCTTCTTCTTCCACCAGTGATCGCAAGCTTTTTTCGGCGGAGCAGTTGATTCTCAATCTCAGTAATCTCGAACTCCGCGAAAATGCTCTTCACGAATTGTCCAAGGTCTGTCTCTTATTATTATATCACTTGGGAATTCTCCATCCTTTGGGTTTTTTCCGTCGTGTACATTTGCCTTCAGATTAGCGATTCCTGCACAATTTCAAAAGATAACCGTTGGATTGAGCCATTATTATTGTAAATTTTGATCTCGAAATTTCAGTCATTGCTTTTGATTTTCATACATGAGGCAGAGGATACACTATACTTTGGTTCTTCTCACTGAAAAAATTCATGCTTATCGCGGTAATTCCGTGTTTCATGTTTTTGCAGAAGAGAGAGAACTTTCATGAGTTGGCTCCGCTCTTGTGGCATTCTGTTGGTACCATTCCTGCTCTTCTACAGGTACCTTTTTATCCTTCTGGGGACATGACTTAATTATTATTGCTTGATGGCTTCCCCCTCCCTGTATACTTTCCAACATCATTCATACTTTTGAGATTTCATCTACATTGTATTGGGTTAGAGACCTAGTCATTTTCTCTTTTCAGGAGATTATCTCAGTTTACCCTGTCCTATCTCCTCCAACCATGACTCCTGCTCAATCTAACAGGGTCTGCAATGCACTTGCGCTTCTTCAGGTGCATTAAATTTTGTCATTTTGTTTCTTTGTTTTGGGAGAATTTACAAATGTTTATATATGTATCTTCAGTTTGGAAGATTTTAATCTAATTTTATACATTCCAGTGTGTTGCTTCTCATGCCGATACGAGGATGTTGTTCCTGAAAGGTACATTCCTATGCCCGCAAACAATTCTTCCATACTCTCATTAGAATAGTTTTGGTGTTTGCTCTGTGACTAAAGTAAACAGTTAGATTACATTAGTTGATCATTTAACCCGTCTACAAAAACTAGTTGTCAGAGCCACCATGTTGGTCTCTTTTTAATTGATTTCATTTACTAGGTATGTGTGGTTATAATATGCTTAAAGCTTATATAGTCTGTTGATTTTCAAATTACAGCCCATCTGCCATTGTACCTGTATGCTTTCTTGAATACATCAAGCAAGTCAAGACCGTTTGAGTACCTGCGGCTCACTAGCTTGGGAGTTATTGGTGCACTTGTTAAGGTATGTCTTGATTACCCGCGTCTAGTTTGAAATTCTGTGGTCTAGTTATGAAAACTGTTTGATGCGAAGAAGGCAAGAACACTCCTTTTACTTGCTAACAACTGTCTGGCTATTAAATACCACATCATCCCGGTATATTGTGCTGATTTGAGAAAGAACGATTTTAGCATGCTTAGACCTTTAAGTAAATATTGTTAAGACATCATATAATTATTACTGACACTGGTGTGGTTGCAACATTATTCATTTGGTTTTGGTAGGTTGATGATTCTGAAGTGATCAGATTTCTTCTTCAAACTGAAATTGTCCCATTGTGCCTCCGGACAATGGAAAATGGCAGCGAGTTGTCAAAGACTGTAAGTTTATCTACTTTCAGATGCTTATCTTTATATTCACATCCTAATCATTTATACAGCCAATTGCATAGATCTGAAATGCCTCATACAAAGAACTCGTATAAGTATTGCTTCTGCAATTGATGTTTCTGAATGGTTTTGGTCATGTTCATCTGATTGATAAGTTTGAACTGGTTATGTCAGGTTGCTACTTTCATTGTTCAGAAAGTTTTGCTGGACGAGGTTGGTCTTGAATACATGTGCACCACCGCGGAGAGATTCTTTGCTCTGGGTCGAGTTTTGGGAAATATGGTTGCTTCACTTGCAGAAGGACCGTCTCCTAGGTTGCTAAAGCACATCGTACGCTGCTATCTCCGCTTGACAGATAACCCCAGGTGCAATATTATATTTTTTCCTTCACTTGAAAACAATATTATACACTCGAGAGCTTACACAATACAGTTATTGATGACATTCAGAGCCTGCGATGCGCTTGGAAGTTGCCTTCCAGATCTTCTGAGAGATGCTAACTTCAGCCGTTGTCTCTATGTAAGTGTCATATCTCTTAATAGCATCATAAATAATTATTACTGATACTGAATATCTATCAATTTTATTCTTATCTTGTCTCAGTTCTTTTGGAACTTGGGACTTGACTGTTTTTAGCTAATTATATTTTCTTATTTTGACAGGATGATCCACCTGCAGGGCAATGGCTGGAGAAACTACTTCAGAACATTAACATTGGCGGTAGAGCACCTCAAGGGTTGGCTCATATGTTTGTGAATTAAATCGAACCCCAGAGATTATTATTCTGGGGGAAAAAACTGTTATTCATTGGACAAAAAAGTTAGGTGAAATCAGAATTACAAATGAGCAACTCACAGGCAAAGATTTATTAGTTTGATTGATATATGTACTTGGATTCCCTGACCGCCTTATGATGTTGCAATTAATAACTAAAATTCCATTGAAAATACTGAACCAAGCATTAAACCCAATGCCTTAAGAAAATCAACAAACGTTTTATGAAAGCAGATGTAGATAAATATTGTCTATAATAGACTGTCAGATCTTGCAGGTAGCCTCCTGAAGAGATTGAGCGGCACAGACGGTAGCTTGTGCCTGAACCTTGGATGCCTCAGCACATAGATCCCAGCAAGAAGTGCAACAACCTGAAATGGTGTAACATACAACACAATAGCAGCTATGAGACAGAAGAGCACAAACAATGTGGTTGCCCTCGGGTCTCGCCAGCTCAGCAGCGATAAAAACCGCTCTCCCTGTGTCGCTAGATCGCCTATCACGGTCTGAACACGTCCTCCTATGCTTCTGAGCCGGTCGTATCGCATCCGCACAATCTCAGAGGAGCGGGAAGTCGGGAAAGTATCAAACTCTTCATCAAGCTCGTCAGGATGGACAGCGTCTGCATGGGACAACCGTGTGTCCATGTGTGGAGGGTGTCTTGGTCTCCATCGGAAGTTCCAGATTCCAATCAAGAAGAGGTACAAGAAAACAGTTGGGAGGATGAGTTCCGGGTAGAGAACTAAGATAATGAACAGAACATGAATGAGAATTGTGGTGATTGGGTTTCTCCAGTTGCAGATTTGATCGAACCATTTTCCAACAGCAATGAGACCACTCAGAACATTCATGATTCTGAAGAAGTTAGCTTTGCTCCTCCTCATGCTCCACATGTGTGAGTCAACATCGAGCATGTACTCTACAATCTCTTTGCGAAGAGGTGGCTCTGCGCGGTTCAGCCTCGCTGAGACAATGTTCATCGCCTGGTGTCTCAGGCTGTCCAGCTGGAGAACCGATAACGGGTGGATATAATGCATTTTGGGTAGTAATGGCTGAGAATACATATGAAGCATGTTGATGACAGATAGGCAAGTGAACCGCACTGCTAACTGTATTTCACCAGTTTTCTTGATCCCGGAAGGATGAAAGACGAGCAGCGGATATGAGTGTGTGTAGATACGGTCAGCTTCGAGGGTCGAGAGACGGATTCTCACTTTCCCGATTCTCATATCTTTTCCGCTTCCTCCTGGAATGTGTCCGTTGTCGAATGCTCCAAAAGTTATGACTGTGCAGGTATCAAACACTTCCCATGTGTACTGCTCGTTCCATTTAGGCGTGAAACTATCGACAATTGTTCTTGTTCTGATCCATTTCTGCCCGTATTTAGCCACACAATATGCATCTGTTGTTCCCTTCCCGTCTTTTGTCTTCATTGGCATTAGTCCGTGCGCACTTATGATCCCTACTTCAAGCAGTCCAATGCTTGGTTTCCATAGCTGTTTTGCAGTTGGCCTTAGGTCACTGCTGTAGTGAGTTGATTCATCAAGAACATGGTATCCGCCTTCAAGAAAGATTCTTAGATGAATCCTGCTTGCGAATTTGATCTCTTTTTTCTCTCCGTCCACCATAATATGTTTCTCCAGGTTGAACCACCTTGAGTTAAGCGGCCTATGGTCTAACCTCCTCTGGACATTCTGCAACGGGATTGCGCACCGGCCTAACGTTTCATCTTTGTTTGGTGCAATCCTATCTTCCACCGCGAGGATTAACGGCTCCTCAAAAGGCTCAGCAACGACAAACATCAGATCTTCATTCCACATCGGGTTCAATGTTTTGGTCTGAGAAATACGCGTCCTCAGAGTCTGGTTTCCGAGCATTGCTTTTACGTAAACCTCAGNTTTAGCCACACAATATGCATCTGTTGTTCCCTTCCCGTCTTTTGTCTTCATTGGCATTAGTCCGTGCGCACTTATGATCCCTACTTCAAGCAGTCCAATGCTTGGTTTCCATAGCTGTTTTGCAGTTGGCCTTAGGTCACTGCTGTAGTGAGTTGATTCATCAAGAACATGGTATCCGCCTTCAAGAAAGATTCTTAGATGAATCCTGCTTGCGAATTTGATCTCTTTTTTCTCTCCGTCCACCATAATATGTTTCTCCAGGTTGAACCACCTTGAGTTAAGCGGCCTATGGTCTAACCTCCTCTGGACATTCTGCAACGGGATCGCACACCGGCCTAAGGTGTCATCTTTGTTTGGTGCAACCCTATCTTCCACCGCGAGAATCAACGGCTCCTCAAAAGGCTCAGCAACAACAAACATCAAATCTTCATTCCACATCGGATTCAATGTTTTGGTCTGAGAAATACGCGTCCTCAGAGTCTGGTTTCCGAGCATTGCTTTTACGTAAACCTCAGGGAACTTGGTTTTATCATGAGGTATCAAATCTTGAGCCTCGATCACATTGACTCTCACATACCAAAGCTTTGGCGAAAGATAAACCTTTGACCGGATATGTGTCACACCCTCAGGTCCAACTGTGGCTGCATCTGAGTGCCAAGCATCAGAAAAAGCTTCATCGGCTTGTGTCCCCATCCAAACAGCTAACATAAGCTCTCCCTTAACCTTACGCCCATGTCGATCCTCCAACCTATACCACTGAGGAGCCAGTGGACTATCAGGGGGAACTCGCTTAGGAATCTCATTAAGATCAAACATGATTCTACCAACAAAATCATCCAACACCACATCTTTGTCTTTCACTACAACCTCCAAGATTGATGCTTGGATCCTCTCCTTTGAAAAAGCAAACACTTGCTTCCACTCTGGGTTCGACTTCTTCTCAAAATGCTTAGTCATTCCTTTGTAGTTTCCCAGCTTCACTTCCACATAAGGATCGCAACTACCAGTCACATCTTTCCCCGGTAGTTCCTTCGCCTTCATGACCCGGACGTAAAGGTAATGCATCTGCTCAACCAAATCATAAGTGCAGGAGAGTTTATCACCTGTCACAGCTCCTGCACCAATCTTTGGTGAAGTCTCCTTCAGTGCAAATTCTATATTTTGCCCAGGTTTCTGCATCTTGCCTGAATCTTGAAAACTTCTGCAATTCTATTACAAAGAATCCGTCTCTTAAGATCCAAGAACTTGTAATAAGAACCAGTTTCAGGGTAAACTGCTTGGCTCTGTTATCTTAAGACAGCCTTCTGGTAGAAAAAAACAAACAAACACAGATGGATCAGAGAGATTTTAACAGTTTACTTACAATGACTACAGCATATTAGTAACATAGACATCTCTCAAATCAAAATCAAATAAATGATTAAGGAGTTTGAGATCTACACTCTACCGAGAAAAA
>NC_025692.1:1494354-1503454 GCF_000633955.1 Camelina sativa | reverse complement strand
GAGTGGAAATGGTAACTTTTTACATATATTAAAATGTTATTTGGGACTCTTGTTGAAGTTTTCTCACCAAACAAGCAGCTACCAATCTACCATAGATAGACATTTCTCTATAAATAAAGATTCCCCAAAAAATGTTTTTAACCTTTTCTACAATAAAACTAGAGCAACCACTCTTAGCTTTCTTCTAATCTGATCCAAACAAAGCAAGAAAGTGATTTTTTATATAAAAAATCCCATCATTTACTTTAAAATAAGATAAAATAAAAGAAGAGTAAGCATGAAGATCTATTTGTAAACCCGAACAAAAATGATTAATCTTTGAAAGACAACTAAACCCCACAAGAAATGTTTTGTTTCAATGTATTTAATTCTTCACAATCGCTGTTACTTGAGCAACTGATCAAAAGCATTACAACTACACATAATATAAAATCTACGAATAAAAAAAACAATAGACATGGAAATGTACCTCAGGGATCTAATGAAGCATAGAGAAAACAACTTGGAGATACATTCTTTTTTTGTAATGGAAAAGATTAGAAGAAAGTTGAAGATGTTGAAAATGAGATTTCGAAGTAGAGTGTGAACTTTAGTGAGGAGGTGAAGAAGAAGAAGAAGAGAGTGTACAGTAGAAAATAGAATATATTGGGGACATGTGGGTAAGATCTGCTGCTTTTGAGTGGACCTACTCTTTTGACCTCTTCTTTTATATTTTTCTTACTTTTCTATTTGCCACTTTCCAATTTCACTCTCTCTACCAACTTTTTATTAGTTTATTTCTTCACTTACTTATATTAGTTTATGTTCTAGTAATGCATTTAAGGTTGAGTGCATTAATTGAAATAAATCAATGTTTGTAGGACTTGTTTGTTTTCTTGTCTTCATCTTTCTTTCATTGCACAGTGGAATATACTTTCTGTCTACAATAACTTTTATTTCTACACCTCCATATGAAAAAGTATTTATCACATTCATACATACTGTATGAGAATATTTCATGAATGCTCTGACTTCGGTTTGTGAATGGTGAAAGCTCATAGAACAAACTAGTCCACTCTCTACTTTTAGAATATTAAAAACATGAATTAATCGTTAGCACAATTTATAAAATCTTCGTCTATATATTTATTGTCACACCAACATACATTTTTTAGATAAAATTGCAAAACACAATGTCACAAACCACCTACGAGGCTAAGCATCTAAATACATTTCCAGGAGACATTTTTTCTTATTTTCTCCCATTGTACTAATGGAATTTTTAATTAACTGTTTCTTTCTTTAAGTTTGCACACTGAAGTACACATTGTATAATTCGTCTCGTAAGCTGAACAATGGTGATAACACAAAGTTCCTCTGAGTTCCGCTCATCACGAAACTCATTGGATTGTATTGATGCATTCCTGTCTTTAACGTAAAGCTTGCTGCCTGTTTAAACTTCTCATCAGTCAGATCTGAAACACATTCAAGCCTCAGTTTCATTCCCGGCTTTATGGTTTGATCGCTGTACACATAACAACCCTTTTTGCTCTCTAGTCTTAATGACACGCTTTCTGGCTTTCCGTCAACTCCAGCTACTAATCGAAAGTTAGAAGCTTCTTTGGCAGTAGAAGAAGAATCTTGGACCGTGAGGGAGCTATCAGTTGCTGGCATCACAAGCATGCCAGGGAAATCAAACGGTTCGATCATGACCAGACTTCCAATTATTTCCTCTGGACCCGAAATCCGTGGTTTAGAAGCATCAGTCACGAGCCTGAAAGTCGCCGCAACAGCGTCTTGTGTTCCTGGCTCCGGTGATACTTTCATTGTGATGGTTTGGTTGCTATTTGACAACACGTAAGATATGTTCCCAGCTTGTTGTGAGAATGTGACAAGGTGACTGTTATGAGTTTCAGGTACAGAGTTGATCCATTTTCCAGCTTTAGCCTGAGTTGTGATGCTCCAGTCCCTGCTCGTGTGCCCGGCTAACAAGTAGGGGCCATAGAGTATGGCATGAAGAGATGAGTACTCCGGCCGGTCATCTGAAATAGTCACAAAAAGGGGAAAAGTAATTTGAAATCAAGTTCTTTGTTACTGCTTTGTCAAAAACAGAGTTGCAATGTATACAATGTAGACACAATGAACAAGAACCAGTTTACCAGTTTAACTCAACCAACATTATTACACAGCATGACTAATACAAGAATCTATTATACGGCTAGTTTACAATTAACCACAGTAAGGGATACTGACATCAGAAGTTTCAGAACAGTGTTTCATACCTTTTATAGCTTCAGTTCTGATGCTCAACGGTAGCTCCATCGTCACTTGATCGCCGGATTTCCAGTTCTGTTTGATTGATAGGAAATTACCTGAAAGGCAAAAGGTAGATCCAATATGATTCTCAATTTTACAAACTAGAGATTATAACAGAAACACAGGACACTGGGTGATATATAAAGGTTACAATACAGAATGCTCAAATCACCTGAAGCTGGTACTTTCAAGGATTGCCCATTCAAAGATACTTTGGCACCTTCAGAGTTTGTCCAAACAGGTATTCTAAGATTCAAAGTTGTCTCTTTCCCCATTCCCTGCAAGAAAATTGGATCCATCAGAATCTTTATTCAATGAGACAGGTTGCATCAAGTTCTGCAAAAGTTTACTTACCTCTTTAGAAGAAGAGAAAGAGAACGTCACATGCATGTACGGATCCCACGACACAACAGGTTTAACTTTCTGAGATAACGAAAGACCACCAGATTTCCAATCAAGTGAGCTTGATATATATTGAGTGACATAAAGAGCTGGAGATTCACCATCTTCTTGAAAATATATGGAATCTCCCAGTTTTGAGAAGGATTCAATCCCTGTGAACAAAAACAAAAATATCAGTAACTGTAGTTAAGAACATGTAGAACACCAGATGATTGTGGTTAAAATTTACCAGTGCCATAGCAACACCAAAAGGCATCATAAGGTGTTCCCCAACCGTGATAAGTCACAGCCTTAGAAACACCTTTACCCAATGGGAGCATGTAGATCATCAGTCCGGGCTGGGTTCCTCTTTGAATCCCGAGCACACCGTTGGTCAAAGCACGCTCGTAATAGTCGGCATAGCTAACCTCTTTTGTCCATCTGAACAGATTCCTAGAGACCTGAAATTGTACAAGTGTTAATATGTTGTTGTTACCTTGAGCAAATAAAAAGAGGCAAAAGAAAGTTTAAAATTCTACCTTGAGCATGTTATAAGTAGTGCATGATTCCTCGTTTTCAGTTTCCAGCGTAGTCGCCATTCTCTTTGGATCTTGCCTAACATTCCCAAATCATGCATGTTAAGAGTTAGAACCAAAGTCCTGTAAAAATGAACCAAACTCTTAAAGACTCTAAAGTCGGGTAATGGTAGTACCAAAACTCATGGACTGATGTTCCTCCTGTTGCATAGCTGTGAGAAGCATTTACGATGTCCATAAAAAACATTGAGATTTCCTGAAAACACAGATTTCAGAACCAATGATTTATTTTATAAACAAACTCTCACGCCTTCCAGGTTGTACTTCAATACCTTATGGAGTGGATCACCAGTGATTTCATATCGTTGTTGGGATCCAATGACGATGGGAATATGTGTGTTAGAGTGGAATCCACTTATATCATCGGCCTGAGAAGAAAGCACAACAAGTTATGTTCCATTACCATTCACATCTCTTCAAGCTAATCATCAAGTAAACTACCTGAATTGCGAGGACCCCAAGAAAGCAAGGCTTGTCAAAGAGATGTGCGAGCAGCAAATACTTGGAATCTCCCTGCAGAGTCCAATAAACTAGGAAATGACACAAAGGTAGATATAAATCTAAGGTTGCTTTTTAGAGAGTCTAATAACTCACAGTGATGCTGTAAAGCTGATAGAGAACATCATTCATGCCACCAGTCTCTTCATTTAGTGATTGCCAATGTCGTTCAACGCTGTAGGTCCTTATGACATTACGAACACGGACATAGAAGTAATCAGCCATCCCTGTTGCCATTTTCAAAGCTTGACTGTTCCCAGCCAACTTGTATTGATCCACCAGACCGGCTAAAATCTGTCCAAAATAAAGACAAAGTTTACACCTCTTTTGCAAAACATAAGCATATATAGTAATCTACCATATCAAAGTTAAAAGAGTCTTGACTATTTCACCTTGTGAATGGTGTAGTAAGGAGCCCAAACAGGTGTTATAGCTTCAAACCGGTCGAAAAAACTGGAAGGAAAAGCAGAGAGATACCCTGTGCCAACTTTTTGCTGACACTCCGATAGAGCTGAGACGAGAGCTGACATTTTCGCCTTGAGAGTATCGTTATGAGTACTTGCCCACATATAAGCTGTTGCACTCAAATAGTGACCTTCAAAACCAAACAGGCAGATTCTATGAGCCACCTAGTAAAAGGTAAAGGCCTACGCAATCTATATATACCAAAAGAAGCTCTTGCATACTATCAACAACATGGATCAAGAAACTATATTGAATTGAGGGAAAAGGTTTATACCGACGAAATGGCCACGGAGTTCACTATCAGGTTTCTCCCATCCACCATAGTGATCTCCTGGAGCAACAAGACCAGCTTCTTTACGGAAGCTCCAGGACAAACCATCAACATCCAACATCAAAAGATACTCAAGGTTAGTCTGCTGAGCCCTCCAATGAAAGGAGTTTGGGTCAAGCCTAACATCGTGCAAAGAGACATCCTTGAGGAAGTCACCAGAGGAATTAGAGTTCTTGAACTTCCTATACAACATAGTCCAACCAAATTCATCTTCCTCTTCTCTCAACATCTTCCTCGGCAACAAACTGGACCAAGCAGCGTCATCAGTTGGTGTTAAATGGTAATGAGAGAACATCTCTGTCTTCAAAGTCTCGTTCTTTGATCGCAGAAGGTCGTAACGGAAAGTATGAGAAGCGAGCTGCGTAGGAGTGTTTGTACACTCTTTCGCTNCTACACAAACAAGAACAAAGCTTGTGTATAAAAGAGCAATGGGTATTATGATGAGACCAAACCTCTTCATCGTATCCATTCTCTTTTGTCTTAAAAAAGAAACAAAAAGTCTTATCTAAAGAGAGAGATCGTTCAAAACCCGAAACCCCAAGATCCCAAATACAGATTCCAAGAAGAGAAAGACTCAAAACCCATTAAACAGTATATGAGCTTGGAAGAAGAGAGCAATGTGAGCAGATATATATAAACCAAAAAAGAAAAAAGAGTTGCAAAGATTTAAGCAATGTCTACCTCACAAGTCACAACAAAACAAAACAAAAGAATACATTCAATCACGTGAAAGAGAAACAGAGGAAACAGAGGAAGAAAAAAAAAAAGAGAGAGAATTTTTGTATAAATATTTTTTTAAAAAATAGAAAGAATTAGAGGAGGTGAAAGAGGTCACGGATGGCTTGTCGCATTCGTGGCCTGGTTTGGTTTGTAATTGACTCTGTGAAAAAAAGGAACAAGTGTGTTTTCGAGAGAGATCAGTGGGCTGTTTCTGGTTTTTCTCGATATATGTTATAATGGACTACTACTAAACAACACCATTCCCAATCAATTAGTCGATTTTAAAGAGATAATTAACAAAAAAAAGTTTTCTTTTTTAAATCGCTAATTAACGAAAATGGAGAGCGTGAGAGATTGAAGAATAAGGGTTTTTTTAGTTGCAGAGAAGAAGTAGAGAGATGGATGTGTTGGGGAAAAACAAAGTTTAAGGAGGAACCAACAAAAAAAATGGAAATAAATAAAAGAATTATTATACATGCCGTCTAAATAAAAATATAAATGTATGTGTTTTTGGTGTGTTAAATTCTTAACTGTTTTTTAATAAACTAAATTTGAATCATTCTTAACTGTTTTTAATATTTTTATTTATTATTACTTAGTCACTCTTTTGTTTAAAAAATTATTTAATTTTCTATTTTTAGATATCTAATAGTACTAGTTTGAATGATTGCAAAATACAGCTGGATATATATAAGTAACTGGAATAGGACATGACTCACATGAGTTAGTGCAAGTCTACTTTTTCCATTGATATCATTATAGGTCTTTGTTAATTGTATGGCTTAAAAAAAAAATCGTATTACTAAAAAACTATATACATATGTTTAATAAACGAATAGTTAATAATTTACTGAAAAGAATGACATGTGAATACAAACAAATCTATCAAAGAAACTCATTTGTCAAGTAACATGCAAACAAAACAAAACTTACGGATCATAATTCGTTCACAGCCATATTATTAAACTTGTATGATAAACATAAAACATATATAGCATAGTACTATTTCTGTTACTGTCACCCAAATAACATTTTTATATCATATCCACGCTAAACAAGAACAAAGCTATATACCATCTCATAATAAATACCTGTATATCTAAAGCAAAACAATAAATGATCTTTAACACAATTTGGATAGGGTTGGTAAATGGAGATTGGAGAAGATGTGTTTTACGACTTACGATTTCTTTTTTTTTTTGACAAGTGTCTATTTGGTAAATGGAGATTGAAGAAGATGTGTTACGATTTCCTTTTCTTGACAAGTGAAAGACTATTTCAACCCATCTTATGTAAAAGTGCATAAGAGAATCATTTGCTGTTTGTACTGTCAAAATTTTATTCCTTTTGGTTTTATGTCTTTTTTTTTTTCCAAGGGAAGTACAAATTACATTCAATAGTGCACAAGTAAATGCAAAACGAAAAAGATTTATAACCAAAAAATAAAATAAAGAGGGGATATACACTGAACGAGTTGTTGTGTATTTATGGAGAGTGATGGCTAGTTAGTTAGATGTACTCGTCATTTATCAATTTTGAGACAAAAAAAAAAGTATTTTGGACATTCCGACAATTTAGTTATTTTCATAGGTGGCTAAGATATTTGCTGCCGTCAATTATTGGATCAAATTATCTAAATTTGTTGTACTAGTATTTGTTAGGAAAGCAGTGGTTCTTAAAAGTTAAGGTAATGAAAAATTATGATGACGAGTTAAGTTTGTTGCTTCAAGGAAGGAGCATCATCCACACGTCAATGTTAACCAACCAAAGGTCTCTTTTTCGAGTGTCGTGCAAAACTGCAAAGGATACACGAGTTTACTTTTCTTTCTCATTCCAGAGTTGCTTTTGAACCCCACTTGTACACTGCCTTTTACATTAGGGACGAACAAAATATCTAATGGAAATTAATGTATTTATTTTTTTTTTGTCAACGGAAATTAATGTATTTATAGAGTTTATGGATTTGGATATGGAACCTCTCAATTGTGAAACCAAGATATTTGGATAAGATTTTATCTTTTTACAAAACTAATTCTCTTAAAATATAATTGATTATTCGTGGGGGGAAAAGAAGATCTAATGAATTTAGACCTTATTACGGAGTTGCCACAAAGGCAGTAAACCTTGTTCAGTTAATAAGCTCTACATTGTCGACAAAACAAAGTATATATGACTTAAGGTTTTGTGTGCTAGATCGATAACTATTATAGTACTATGCATAGGTATAAGTATAACCAACTCTCTAGTTGGTGTTGAAGATTTGTTTATATTTAAACTCATATTAATGGTTTACAAGTATGTCAAAAATATCTACTCCAATGCTTCGAGTTGGTTAGAGAGTGAGGCTAAATCTTGCTTAGAAAATTATTGCACAAATCTGGAAGGTGGATTGTTATTCTTTCGTAAGACTCTATTAGTTAAACAATATATACATATATATATATATATATATTATCTTTTCCGGTATATGATAATATATGAATATTGCAAGACTTAAATAGCACCAGCATATGATATTTTAAGACCCATGGCTGTTTGATCTTTTTTTTTTTTGTCGTGAGCTGTTTGATCTTTTCAACGATATTAATATATTTACCTTGCGTTAATGGGAACGGTTAATAAGTTAATCGTTGAGTTTTATGAAAATTATTGTAGGAATTAGAAAGTTGACACAAGAATACTTTGAGAGAAAGTCTTCCTCTACACTTGATGGAAAGCTTTTTCAAGCATATGTTATAAGTTTATATCTAATTAACCAGCCAAGTTGAAACTTACTACAACCTTTACAATCAGCATTAATCATAAGATATTTTTAACTAATTGCTTCAAAGCATACTTTGCACACAAACTTGTTATAAAATTCTCCCATGTACTGTATTCCTGTTTATAATTTAAAGTGACTTATAAGCATCACATACTTGTTGTGCAAACTAAGTTCCCATGGAGGAAGAGATTAATGAACTTAATAAGACCATGGAGATTCATAATCATGAACGAAAATCAAACCTTTCAAACTGAAAAAAGGAATATGAATTATTTAAATTATACCTCTGTCTCATTGTGATGGCATCAAATGGCATTGTATTTTTTCTTTTATAAAAATCCACTATTTTTTTTAATGTTCCTATTATTTTAGGACATTTTGGGCATATCAGCTCAGATAGCTCAAACAAAATTCGAGCAAATACGATTCATTCTTGGTTCAGTATCTGCATTTGGAGTAACTGCAGCCGGTAATTTACAAAATTATGAATGTCTTGGATAAATTCTTATTTTTTTAATGTGATGATGTTAAATGTTTATTCCTCTCTCCCTTATAAAATTTGGTTTTCCTCGGTTTTTTTTTGAGTCTGCAGGTCTCAAAACAGATGGAGCTCTAACTGAGGCTGCAAAAACAGATGGTGCTCTAACTGAAACCGCGAAAATAGATGGTGCTCCAACTGCTCCAAAAAAAACCTGTAAGGTTCTAATTTTTTTTTTGGCTTGTCTTGTCACTTCTAATTCATTATTGACCTTCTTTCATTCTTGTGTTTTCTCTTGTAGAGTAAGCGTTTGAGCTATAGTCACTCAGGATATTTGGCGAGGTGAATAATCGTCCCTTTTCTCTTCCCATTGGAGAAAGGGAAATTGGTTTTCTATGGCTATACGTATTGGACGATTATAGCCATATATCTAGTTGGCGAGCACATGACATCGTATAGTTTATACATATAACCATATAATATATATATATATATATATTTTTTTTTTATGTAACTGAGAGTAATTCTTCAATATTTCTGATAGCTAGCAATTTTTTTTTTTTTTTTTTTTT
>NC_025692.1:1487909-1489674 GCF_000633955.1 Camelina sativa | reverse complement strand
TCTTTTTACAAAAATAATTCGCTTAAAATGTAATTGATTATTCGTGGGGAAAAAAAATAAATCCAATGAATTTAGACTTTTACGGGGTTGCTAATAAGCTCTACATTGTCGACAAAAAAAAGTATATATGACTTAAGGTTTTGTGTGCTAGATCGATAATTATTATAGTACTATGCATAGTTATAAGTGTAACCAACTCTCTAGTTGGTGTTGAAGATTTGTTTAAATTTAAACTCATATTAATGGTTTACAAGTATGTCAAAATATCCACTCCAATGCTTCGAGTTGGTTAGAGAGTGAGGCTAAATCTTGCTAAGAAAATTATTGCACAAATCTGGAAGGTGGATGGATTGTTACTCTTTCGTAAGACTCTATCAGTTAAACAATGTATATATTATCTTTTCCGCTATATGATAATATATGAATATTGTAAGACTTAAATAGCACCGACATATGATATTTTAAGACCCATGGCTATTTGATATATTTTTTTTTTTTGTCGTGAGCTGTTTGATCTTTTCAACGATATTAATATATTTACCTTGCGTTAATGGGAACGGTTAATAAGTTAATCGTTGAGTTTTATGAAAATTATTGTAGGAATTAGAAAGTTGACACAAGAATACTTTGAGAGAAAGTCTTCCTCTACACTTGATGGAAAGCTTTTTCAAGCATATGTTATAAGTTTATATCTAATTAACCAGCCAAGTTGAAACTTACTACAACCTTTACAATCAGCATTAATCATAAGATATTTTTAACTAATTGCTTCAAAGCATACTTTGCACACAAACTTGTTATAAAATTCTCCCATGTACTGTATTCCTGTTTATAATTTAAAGTGACTTATAAGCATCACATACTTGTTGTGCAAACTAAGTTCCCATGGAGGAAGAGATTAATGAACTTAATAAGACCATGGAGATTCATAATCATGAACGAAAATCAAACCTTTCAAACTGAAAAAAGGAATATGAATTATTTAAATTATACCTCTGTCTCATTGTGATGGCATCAAATGGCATTGTATTTTTTCTTTTATAAAAATCCACTATTTTTTTTAATGTTCCTATTATTTTAGGACATTTTGGGCATATCAGCTCAGATAGCTCAAACAAAATTCGAGCAAATACGATTCATTCTTGGTTCAGTATCTGCATTTGGAGTAACTGCAGCCGGTAATTTACAAAATTATGAATGTCTTGGATAAATTCTTATTTTTTTAATGTGATGATGTTAAATGTTTATTCCTCTCTCCCTTATAAAATTTGGTTTTCCTCGGTTTTTTTTTGAGTCTGCAGGTCTCAAAACAGATGGAGCTCTAACTGAGGCTGCAAAAACAGATGGTGCTCTAACTGAAACCGCGAAAATAGATGGTGCTCCAACTGCTCCAAAAAAAACCTGTAAGGTTCTAATTTTTTTTTTGGCTTGTCTTGTCACTTCTAATTCATTATTGACCTTCTTTCATTCTTGTGTTTTCTCTTGTAGAGTAAGCGTTTGAGCTATAGTCACTCAGGATATTTGGCGAGGTGAATAATCGTCCCTTTTCTCTTCCCATTGGAGAAAGGGAAATTGGTTTTCTATGGCTATACGTATTGGACGATTATAGCCATATATCTAGTTGGCGAGCACATGACATCGTATAGTTTATACATATAACCATATAATATATATATATATATATATTTTTTTTTTATGTAACTGAGAGTAATTCTTCAATATTTCTGATAGCTAGCAATTTTTTTTTTTTTTTTTTTTTTTTTTT